>NW_027070273.1:14398-117372 GCF_002906115.3 Quercus suber
AAAAAAAAAAAAAAAAATCTGGCCCTTGATAAAATTCAAAACTGCACTAACTTTATAGCTATTGTACTTTCATGGGTGGTCTTTAAGATTGTTTAAGCTATCTTAGCAACTTTCTTGTTGGAAATCCTTCTAAACTCTTTTTGATATATAGAAAATTCTTAAGTACTCTTGGAGCACAGAAAAATGGTACTCCCTTCTCCACATTTATAGTAGATCCTACCATAAATTTAATGAGTGCACCCCACCATGAATGTGAGAGGATGGACTATTATTCTCCGTAATCTGGGAATACTTAAAAATTACTCTAGATATACATCCATGAAAATTTCATTTGAGGCTTTACTATTTAAGTTAGCTACTACTAACTATTTTGTGGACCATTTGGTCTTGGAAATTATGGGCTTGGTCCAACTTTCTCTACTACTGAATACACTTTTTCATCTATGAATTTTACAAAGGCTCTCATACGCAATTTCCCATATGCGTAATTACCATCGTAAAAGTGCAATGGCATACAGATAAGCTAACCATAATCTATTGATAACAAGGGTTAAGGATCAACTCAGGAACTAAATATTACCTTAGAGTTAACCATGCTCTAATACCAATTGGAAGGATAGTATAAACTTCATTGATTGATTTTAGTGGAACTAACCCTACCTGATTAAATTAACCAATTATGCTATTCAATGGAATTTTGGTTAACACAGTAATTTGCTGACAGAGTGAAAAACCAATTGACAAATCGAAAAGAGAAAGGAAGAACAAAAATCAATGAGGATTACTACCAACCCCAGCCCAAAGAAAAATCCACTTTTAGAATCAACTTTTGTACAATTTAAATAAAACCCTATCTCTAATTCCTACCTATATATGGTCGAACTTACAGATGTGATCTCACACTGTTCCAAACACCTTGGACTTATAATATGTGCTTTTTTGATCTGCTCTACTATAATACAAGGAAGTCACCATTTCTTTAGCTTTGATCGCCAAGTCAAAAAACCAAACTCTAGATTAACTTAAAGAACACTCAGAAGTGGTAATCTTGAGGTTTAGGACTTCTTTTGGTGTGGTACTGCACAAGCTCTCCAAAAACTTCCTTTTGATTGACTCTTATGCGCCCATATATATTTTTGCATCGGGACATAAAATCCCACTTAAATAGCCGACTTAATGGGCTTGTTGAGAATAAGGATTCTCGATTAATCGATCAAGATGAAGTCAAGAAATTCGAGATTGCCTTGACTTAATCGGATAAAGTAATTATTGTTGTGAAAAAAATTTTAAACACAGACTTGACAAAGAATAGTTGGATATGTAAGAGCTTTACTAATAAATTTACCTTTAGAAAATCCTAATTAATAATGCAAAACAAAAATAAAAACTAGTAGTTCATTGAACTTTTCCTTCTACTGCGAGGTAGTTTCAAATTCAATCCATAATTTCTCATTTTAGTTAGTCAACGGAACTCGTCATATTTTTAACAAAATACAAATATAAGAGAAATTTGCAACATATGTCTTCCTTAAAAATGGCATAGGGAAATAAACCAAAAATAGAAAAGAGAGAAGAGAATTCCTGCAAAAACTGAGGAAACAACTAGCTCCACTTCATTAAATTTTTTATATATTTTTAGAAAGTTTCAATCTATGGTAACTTAAAATAGGGAGAATCTATTAATTAACTGTTACAATTTTATTTTTTAGATGTAATTTTTACATCATTAAAATAATTTTAAGAGTCCAAATCCAGTAAGGATAGGGTGTAAAACTCGTATTTTACACCATCTAATAAGAAATTGTCATATCAGCATTTTACTTAAAATTCAATACATCCTATCACTTTTAATAATATCTCAATAAACTTCTAATTTGGTTAAATTTATATATGAGCATTAAAGTTGATTAAGTATGGTTATACTTATTCTTAAATATGTGATAAGACGACGTGGCATATTAGTATTAGAATGGTAAAATATGAGTTTTACACATCGTTTTTACAAAATTTAATCTCTAATTTTAAATAATACAAATTTAGAGTTGTAATATTTACTATGACTATAGGAGTAATGAAATGAATATATATTAAGTGGTGAAACAGAAATGATGATTAATATGCTCCCACAAAACCAGCCTTGATTTCCTCAGCATGCAAGCTTGTCCCCAATGCAAAAGCGCGTCAACCATGACATCATAACAACCTTGACAAAGTCTTAACATGTTAGAACTTAGAAGTCCAAATAAATTTCTAAAAAGAATAAAATTGGAAAACCAATAGTACAGCACATCATTGATCATCCTCAATAAACAAGTATAGCTTATTTTGGCCGGCAATATTAGTGGTTTTTTTTTTTTTTTTGGTTGGGTTATTTATTTATTTATTTATAATAGTAAGGCAAGCACGTTCAATTTCAGGCGGTCATGATGTGAGGAGCAAATATAGTTCAAAGTCACAAGCTTGTGGGGGAAACAATAGAGAAGAAACAAAATAAATGAGGCTGTGGAAAAAGGCAGCCGGAGCTTTGAAAGATAGGAATAGCATATTGATCGCAAGCATATCAAGGAGGTCAGCATATCGCAACCCTGATCTTGAAGCAGTGATCATCAAGGCCACAAGCCATGATGAATCCTACCTTGATTACAAGAACTCTCAAAGGGTCTTTCAATGGGTACGTACCTCTCCCATTTATGTGAAACCTTTAATGTGGGGGTTATCTACGCGTATGGAAAAGACTCGGAATTGGGTTGTGGCCTTAAAGGGTTTAATGCTCATGCATGGCATTTTCCATTGCAAAACCCCAGGCGTGCAAATGATTGGCCGGTTACCATTTGATCTATCAAGATTCTCTGATGCTCATTCCAAACAAGACAAGGTAGAGGGTTATAATGTTTTCATTCGTGCTTATTTTCTATTTCTGGACCAGAAGTCTGCTTTCTTAGCGGCAGAGATGAAGGTACAAAGAGGACTACGTTTGAAACAAATGGAGGAACCGCTGGTGGATGAGCTTTCAAGGTTACAGAAATGGCAATCTTTGCTTGACATGCTGCTTCAAATCAAGCCACCGGCTGAGACTACGATTGTGACTCTCATTCTTGAAGCTATGGAATGTGCAATCGTGGAGATTTACGATGTTTACAGCAGGTTTTGCAGTGGGATGGCGCATGCTTTGTTAAGGATATACGAGGATGGCGGTAAGGTTGAAGCGTCAATGGCGCTTAGAATTCTTCAAAAGGCAAGAGTGCAAAGTGGAGAACTCACTCGGCATTTTGAATTTTGCAAGTACATTGGTGTTCTTAATGCAACCGAGTTCCCAAAGGTTGAGCAAGTACCGGAAGAAGATATTAAAGATCTTGAGAGAATAATTGATGGGGTTCCCAAGAGGAAGAGCATAGATGGAATGGTCATGCCACAGGAGGACAAGGCCATTGTGGTGAAAGGAAATGGTGACATTGTTGAACAAAGGGAGTCAAAGAGAATTTTGAGGACAATAATTACAGATAAATGGGAGGTTTTTGAAGACAATTTAATGTCTGATTGGGGAGGGAGTTCCTCTGATGTTAGAAGCACTACTACTACAGCCTCTTCAAATGCATTAGTAACGTTTGTACCTGCTTCTTCTAATCAAGACATTCCTGATTTAATTAATTTCTAGAACTTGATATCATGAGGTCTGCTTTGCCTTTCAGGATACATGAGATTTGTCAATATTTGATCATTTTTTCATTAT
This sequence comes from Quercus suber, assembly GCF_002906115.3. Lineage (NCBI taxonomy): Eukaryota > Viridiplantae > Streptophyta > Magnoliopsida > Fagales > Fagaceae > Quercus > Quercus suber. Next base: position 18,129 of record NW_027070273.1, read on the forward strand.
CGTGGAAAGAGAATTTCGTCAAAATTTTCGTTTTTTCCTTTAAAAAAAAAAAAAATTATAGTTGTTTCATATCATTATTATCATAGCAATGCTATACGTAGGAAAAGATTTTATTAATGTTCATAAGCTACATGAATATCTACATGTTCAACTTTAGAGTCTCTATCTTGTTGTAAACATTGTATTCAAGGAAAAAAAAATGACATATCTAATGTTTTTTTGTGTCTCATCCTAAAACCATAATGCCCTTAGATAGGCCCCGCTTCTATTATGTCTTTGAATGGTATTTAGTACTGTTAGAGATATATTAGTTCATTAATATTAATACACCATTTTGAATATGCTAGTATGGATGCGAAAGCCGAAGCATAAAGTAAGAACACAATAACACATGTAAGTTATGTGGTTCAGTCTAACGGTTTATATCTACAAAGGAAACTCTAAAGGGCTACATCAATAATTGTTGAGTATCAAAATTTTACAAGAAAGCTTATTCCATAAAAAATAAGGAAAGACCATGAGTCTTAACAAAAGAAGGCCCAATTCATGAAGTTAAGAAAGACCATGAAGGCCCAAAGTCCCAAAAAGAATGAAAAAAGAAAGAAAAAAGAAAAAGAAAAAGAAAGAAGAGGATCTTGATTAGGCTAGAGGATATGCAGCAAAAAGAACATCAAGGCCCTAGAACTTTGATGTGTCATTTTGAAGCCTTGAGAAGAGGATCTTGGCTAACACATGGGAAAGCCAATATGTATGTTCATATTTCCAGCAAAAAAAGCCATTAAAAATCCAATAAAACATGTATTTTCTTTGTAACCCATGGTCCAAGCCTGTGGGATCCTAAGTGGATAGTAAGGAAGAAGTGGTTTGGTCGGTAGGGGAGTGATTTTTGGTGAAGGGAGGATCCCGAAGGTTTCCCTTGGTTCATATATTTGCTTGGAATGCACGAACCAATGGAAAACTCAGTTTCCCCATGTGCATGACACCTCTCCACAATTTCCTCTCAATTGTCATTTTCAATTAAAGCTGTTATCCAGTACATTGAGCAGCCCACCCACTCCTTTGACTTTCTAAGAATGAATTTTTCATTTATAACTAAAGCCAAATGGCTCTTTTAAGTTATAATTGTCTAATTAAGCTAAACCTCTACCCAATGCACTTTTTTAGGTTCCAGATGACATGGTTTTATCCATCAGAACAGGGACATCCTCGCCTAGGGTATTAGACCATGTCCACTATAAAAGGAACACTAAGGCATAGCAGAAAAATGAGGGGAAAAAGAGGGATTCAAATGGAGGAAAAAAGGGAGAGTTCAAAGGTTTAAATTAGAGCTTTAGCCCAGCAAGGAAGAGAAAAAAGAAAACAAAAGAAGAGAGCCAAGGTGGAGAAATTTGTCCTATATTCTTGAGATCATTCAAAATATCACTTAACCTCCAAAAAAACATATGCCAAAAACATGCATACATCAAATATCACTCTCTCCCACAAAAGCCTCCTCACTTGACTATCTTAGAAGGCAATGCCCAAGCAAAGCTACTTGGACTTCAGTTCCAAATCCTACAAGTCTTGTGCAAAAACACTAAGTCTGTGAGAATTGAGGTTAGGATCCTCGTGGCTTACTCATTCTCATGAAATTCATTTACATAGATGTATATGTATTAAAATGTATATCCTAATCTAAGAAACTAACAATTATTTGAAGATATGTGTATTGTATAGTGTGTTCTTATATAGGACCTATAGAGTTAAAGGGAAAGGACAAAATTTCATTGCATAATAAGCAAGGAGAAAGATCGTATAGTTCAGAGAATCAGCATTCTAGGATTACAGGCCTAGTACATCTAGGGTACCACGATAGTACGTCCGGGGTACCATGACCATACGTCCAGGGTACCAAGTAAATAAACTCTTTTAAATATTTACACAATAAAAGATAAGCCTTAAATATTCCATTTCAATCTCTTTCTCATTATGAATATTATGAATAATTATTTTACTTGTTTCATAAGAGTAAAGGGTCATTTTATGACACTAAAACACTTATAATAGTATTTTATTGCTTAGGAAGAATCGCATTTTTTTCTTGGAGAGCTTTATGTGACTTGCGCACAACTTAGATTATAATCAGCCTTATTTAGCTACGGTGAACAAAGTCCAGTCCACCAAACAACAAGTAAAGGGCTCAGAATCCTTGTTTCTACTTGGGCCTGGGTATTGTCCAAAAAAAGGACCCACACAATAATATATTAGAGTGTAGTACAAATCTATGTTAAAATGAATCATAACATGGGTATATATAGTAGACTAAATCCTAGACAAATAGACTTTTAGTACAAGTAGGAGACTTGGTTTGCACACAGTTAGACTTGGACCTATGCCAATGGGTTAATATATCTCTAACAATTACTATATATGTCATTTTGTAGATGATTATACAACATTTTACTTGGTTCCTTCTTTTAAAAAGAAAAACCCTAGTTCTTTTCTCCTTTATACATTGTAAGAATGTTATGCTATATATGGAAAATCTACTTGTTAACGATGTCAAAATCTTAGGTGAAAATTGTGGAGGTGAATACAACAATATAGATTTTCAAAATTTGTGTTTCCAATATATACACTCCTCTCACACCAACCAGCAAAATGGAATGGCTAAAAGAAATATCGACATATTGTGGACGGTGCACATATACACTTATCTCTGAATCATCGTCCTTACCTCTTCATTTTTGGCACTATGCCTTTTTAACAGTTTGTTTTCCTCGTAAATCATCTATCTTCTCATAGTCATTAGTATATTTCTCCTTGGCAAAATTTATATGGCACTATCCCCGATTATCTTACCTTTAAGTCTTTTAGGTACACATTTTTTCGATTCCTTATCCTAGTCACAAACTTCATCTTTATTCAACTGAAAGTGTGTTACTTGGTTACCAATGTTTTGATCCTCAATCTAATCATTTTTATGCTTCACGGAATATGTTGTATTTGATGAAACCACTTTCCCCTTTAAATAACCATCAACAGCTTCTCCTTGATCCTCATATCTTCATCTTCAAGCTCTTGACTTTGTTGCATCACTTGCAGACTCATCCATAATTATCTTTTACACAATAACTAGGAATGTTCCTTCTACAATTGAGTCTCTTATCTCTTAATCTCTTATATTGCGTCTACATTTGAAGTTAAAGATGTGGGTCTTCTATGAAACTTTTTAGGACTTCAAATTGACAATAAAATTCTTGAGGTTCTTTTTCCATCTGTGTAATGATGCTTTCACCGATGTTGATTGGGATGGGGATCCTTCTGATTGTAGCTCCCCTATTGATTTCGTTATTTTCCTTGTACCCAATCCTATAATCTAGATGTCCAAGAAACAGAGTATTGTATCATGATTCTCTCTACAAAAGCTAATTAAATATAGCTCTTTAACAACGTGTGTTGTTGAATTGGTTTGGCTTTGCATGGTTCTCCGTGACTTGAGCTTTTGTCTTCCCTTTATTCTTACTATTTGGTGTAATCAATAATAGTAGTGCATTTTATCTTGCTTCAAAATCGGTCTTTTATGTCCATACTAAGAACATTGAAGTGGACTTCAACTTGATTATCACCCCCCCCCCCCCCCCAAAAAAAGAAGAAGAAGGAAAAAAAAAAAAAAAGTGGACTTCCACTTTAATAGAGAACGGGTTGTTTGTGATGTCGCGAAAGTCTGAAGAAAGCACATACGATATCCTCTTTGATAAAACAGAAACTAAACTGTTAGTTTCTAGTAGTAAACCTCGAATCCACGAGGGATGACAAAATACCGAAATTTACCAAAAATGGCAAAATTGAGTTAAATGTAAAATCATAAACTACTAGCCTTAAGAGTCATCTCAAAACAAGTAAGACCTTATTTTGACTTTTGAGAAAAAAGTTATTAAAGAAATAAATATTACTATAAACGGCAAAATTACAGTTTTTGGGACCTAAGTGAAGGAATTCACCATTTTCAGGGTATACATCGTAGCAAACCTATGATTATTGCTTAGAAGACCGTTTTACTTCAGCCTGCCAAATTTTATGCGATTCCAACTCTGAGGCACATGATTTCTACTAGTGCATTTTGGCCTTGTGTGTTGATTTCAGGTGCGCGTGAAAGTCCAGGAAAGCCATGGCAGTCTATTCTACATCAGTTTAAAATGACTTATAGCTCAAGTTCATCTCCATAAAAGACTAGCTAGCATACTAAACAAGTGTCTAGCTTCATTCGGATTTCTTCGACTTTGATACAAGCTCATGCTTTCTCCATGAACCATTCTTTTGTAGGGGGATGTTAGAGTATTTGCAGTAGTTATACCCTTAAAGTTTGGTTAATTGTCATTCTAGTCTCTAAGTTTCAATTTTTTTATTTGGTCCTTTAAGTTCATATTTATTGTCAAATGTGGTCATTTTGTGACTTTCGTCCATTCTGTTAAAAAAATTGCCATCAAAACTCTTTAAAATGACATAATTTCAAAATTTTCCTAATATTCTATTCAAAAAAATTTACATACATTTTTAATAAATGAAAAATAATTTTTTAATGAAATCTCTCTCTCTCTCTCTCTCTCTCTCTCTCTCTCTCTCTCTCTCAAATGCCCTAAGAAAATGTCTGCCACCAGTTGAATTTTTCTCTCTTTGTCGCAGTTGCCCTTTAAGGCTTGCTGCAACCTATCTTGACTTGCCACAACCCATTACAAGTCACTGACTATTTTCGCTTAGGTTTACTCAACGTTTGCTAGTATTTATTGGCCAATTTTGCTTATTGTTGGGGGGTCACAATTCGGCTCTGTACGACTGCTCTAAAAACAAGCTCACAAGAGGTGATGCTAAATGCCATAAAAACTTGAATGTATCTTCATCATCACCAATTAGTTTTTAGGTATAGTGGTTCATCTCATAGTCCAAAAAGTGATATTAAAGTCAAGGTAATGGGTTCGCGATACGAGTGCATCATCCTGAGGGAGGGATCACAGTTTAGCTTCCTACAACTGTTATAAAAACAAGCTTGAGGTGTGTGATGTTGGATGCCATAAAAGACTAACGAATCTAGAGGTGGGTCTTCTTCCTTGTATAGATTAAAGTCTGCTTAGATGGGAATGCCTTCTTAAGAGGAGTGGTTAAACTTCCACGCTTCCAACCTAAACAAAAGCTAGGCATGTGACAATGGCCACATGTTTCTGAAATTTTAACCCTACAAATGTGCAAGGCCTTCTTAAAAAATAACAATTATCCTCAAGAAAATTACATCAAATTGCCTAGGTCCAAATCATAGTCAAATTGTCCAAAATTACATATTATAAATTACAGTTCAATATATGTATATATATATATATAAGGAAAAATTACACTTTACTATCCTAAACTATGCCTCATATTATACTTTGCACCATAAACTATGACCCTCGTTACACTTTGCATCCCGCTGTTAATTTTACTATTAAGTTAGATGGAACTATGAAGCACATGACTTGCATATGCGTTGCTTAAGTGGCACAAAATTAAAAGACCAAAAACCCCCTCTTCCCAATCAATTAAAAAGATTTTTTTTTTTTTCCATATCTCTCTTGTTTGTATTAGTTAGACATGGAAAACGGGCAGGGTGGGTCGGGTCAAACGGGTTGCAAGTCAAAAATGAGTCATTTTAAGCGGGTTAAAAATAGGTTCGGGTCAATTGGGTTGCGGGTTGGGTCGAGTTGGGTTGACCCGTATTTTTCACCTTTTGTGTGTGTGTGTGTGTGTGTATGTGAAGAAAACAACATGTATTTGCCATTTGAAAAGTCATGCAACAAATTACTTGATGTAAAATACATTACTTTAAATTCATCACTTATATCAAGAATGAACTTAGTTAAACTTATTAATACTTATTCAATAATTTTAAAATTATACAAATCCCAACATTGCTAACTAAAACAAAATAATACAAAGTTAAATAAAACAAATACACAAGTTTTATTTCTACACAATATCAACATCCCAAAATATAAACAAAATTACAAATGATTTATTGGATAGCTCATTTGACAAAGAATAAAAACATATAACAAATTTACAATCTTGAAAATTAATTTTATAATTTATTATCAATTATGGTTGGCACTTTATTTCAATTTGAGAATATATTTAAAGTTTTATTTTTTACTTATTTATATATGGTCTCTTTTATAAATATCATATCATTATTAAGCAACACACACTCTAAGAAACATCATAATTTATTTTGAAAAGCCATTTATTTTGGACATAAATTGTTAAAAAATAGGTCTAAACATTCATAATTTATGCTAATTTGATACTTTGACTTTACTATTTTCACATTTATGAATGTTTCTCACACATGTCTACAATTTTAAATCTATTGAAATCTCGAATTTGTGCTAAAACACAAAAACTTGTTCAGACCCCCAATTAAAAATTACAGCTAAATTGTTGTTACTCTAACTTAAACTAAGTGTGGAACAAGAGTATAAAAGTGCAATGAAACGATAACACTCCCTAAGCTATATTCATCCATCATCAACAATAAAATGAAAGCTTAAAGAGTAAGGAAGAGAGATGCAAATACAAGAAAACACCGAGATGTGTTATCAAAGAGGAAACTGAAGAACTCAGCGAAAAACTTCCCTGCGACCCTCCAAGTCGAAATCAATCCACTAGAGAATAAAGTTGGAGTACATGAATAATAGAAGACCCTCCAAGTCTAGTCTACCACATGTACTTGAGCTCTCCAAACTCCTGCTACCAACTGACTTCTCAGAGTCTTGTCTTCTCTAACTTTCCGGATCCCGTAATTCAACCCGATTGTATCTGCCAATGAATGACTTCTTCCAATGCTTCATAGTAGCACCAAAATCTCACTTTACACTTAGTATTGGTGTGGTAAGTGTTTAGGCTAGCAACCTCTCAAAGATATAGAAATGAAGAGGTAGGAGTTGTGAAAAACCATAAGCAAATATGTAGATGATTGTGGGTGTGACAATCTCTAACTCTCAAGTGTGTTTTCTAGGGGTTTCTCTCTAAAAAGCACTCCCTACAATTTGTGGGTAATTAGGGTATATATAGTGTGTGTAAAAACATGTTAAAGCAAAACATAACTTTTTGCCAAATAGAATGTTTTGCGGGTCCTTTGTGGGTTAGCCTTACCCGCGAGATACTCGCGGAAAGTGCAGCCTGGCATGACTCTTCATCTTTTAGTCATGTGCTCTACATGTAGCTCTTTTTGCGGGTAAGCTTCTCACGAGACAATCGTGAGTTAGTTGCGAAATCCACTTGAATATTCTTTGAAGCTTAAGTCTTCACCAATCTCTCACACTCATCCTTGACAATTAATCCCACATACATATAGGAAAAATGATTAAAGAAATTATAATCAAATTTGGCATGGAATTAAAGCCAACACAACATAATTGGAAATCACAACTTTACATCTATGTTTTTAACTCTATTGTAACCAGATTATCTTGGCATGTACTTGATTATTTGATATCTAAAAATCTTTACTCATTACAGAATGTTCAACCATTCATGTTTCAATTCATTTGCATGCAGTTATGTAAATGTATCAATTGTTTCCTTGAACCTCACAATAAATAATTAAACCAATATTGTCTTAATTTTATTATTTTTTTTATCAAAGAAAATTTTTTTAAAAATGGTTCAAGTCATAAGTCGGATCGGGTTGACTAGCAAAAACACGGGTCGGGTCATGGGTTAACCTGTTTTTGCTTCAAGTTAAAAAAATCGGGTTTGGGTTGGATATTTTTTAGGTTGGGTTAGGTTAGGTCAAAAAATTCTGACTTGTTTTGCCATGCCTAGTATCATTATCAGCCTCTCTCCCAAATCAAAATCCCAGCAACCCAAAATCCCAAAATCAAAATCATCTCTATCATTGCTCCACCAGTTGTACTTAAACTCTTAAACAAAAGAAAAGATCTAAGGATAGATCACTTGAGTGATTTTATAGGATAGTTTTTTTATTATGGTTTTTGGTTCAGAAAATTAAGTTAGAATAGTCAAGGTGTTAGATCGTTACAAGGTTTAGCAACGCATGTGCAAGTCATATGCTTCATATCCAACTTAACAATAAAAATAATGGCAGGGTGCAAAGTGTAAAAAATGTCATAATTTATAGTGCAAAATTGTGCATTCGAATAGTTTAGGATGCAAAGTATAATATAGAACATATTTTAGGGTGGTAAAGTGTAATTTTCCATATATAATCAAAACTTTGGTTTCTTTCACAAAATTATACATGCTTGATCCAAGTTTGTAAAATAGATAGTCCCCCCAATCACCATTGAATCAAATAATATACTCATTTTATCATGCATTTAGTTCTACTTATGATTAGCCATTTTTCAAATTAAAATTTTACATAATTAAATTCATTCATTCATCATTCCTTGTCTATAGTTTCAGCAATTGTTCAAAATACAAATTTTACATTCATGTTAGAAGGTGAAGAACCAAAACAATACTTGTTTGTAACTATTATGAATAAGAAAATGCTAATATATTTCATAACTTTACTCTAGATGATTGATAGGGAAAGATCATATGTAGTCAACTTAATTAATTAATTTATTTTTAAATGTAACTAAGTCTAAAGTGGTTCTTGGTCAGTTTGGAGGGAAAGAAAATATTAAGGTAATGGGTAGTGGTCCCATGTTGGCCTTGTCATTATTAAAATATGTGTAATGAGTATTTTTAGCTAAAATATATAAGCTTATAAATGAGTCTATGCTTGAATTGTGTTGTATCAAGTCTAATAGCTCATGAGCTTGTTCGTGAATAAATTTTTTTGCTTAGGCTCAGCTTGTTTATTAAACAAGCCTAAAACTAATGCTTAAGCTTGGCTTATTTATAAACAAATAAACATAAACAAGCTTTTTATCGAGCCAAACCCGAGTTGTTCATAATTAGTTTAGTTCATTTACAGCCCTACTCGTTCATTACCATGGCGTCTTAGAAGAGTAAGCACTAGGTAGGTTACCTACTTACATCACAAGGTGTCAGATAGGGTACTTAATGACCCATAGGTATGTAACAACTTCTTGGCGACATGACAACTCCCATGTATTAGATTTATCTAGTTTTGGTCAAAATGTTCCCTATCACCACTAAATTCCACATGGTATGGTGATTTAAACAAATCGTTTTTTTTTTCTTTCCTAAAACCTTTTTTTTTTTTCACTTCAATCATATCTGAAATTTTATTATTATTTTCCTTTAATAATGTGTTTTTCTTGTATCCTTTACTCACATCTGACATGGTTTTTTTCTTCATTAATCTTTTTTTCTTATTCATATATATGACGTAATATATTTATTTTATGTAAAGATTATATTAAGAATGTGCATTATTTGATTTTGAATTAATAATTTGATATGATATAATATCATGTGACGTAAATTTAGATATAAATTTCGTAATATATGTATATATATATATATATATAACTTTAGCTTTAGCCTCAAAATGGTATTTTGAAATTGGCCATTACAGAAATGTTTCATTCTAATAGACAAACTAAAATGGTATTCAAAAATATCGATACACAATAACATTTGGAGGCTAGAGATTCCAATCCTCTAACTAATAAGAGCCCCAACTTCTAATAACTTGAGACTTAATCCCACAATTTCCACCCCTCTCAAGTTGTGACTTATGCGTCGATGCCTAAAGATCAATCCCGACTAAAATGCAAGGATCCAAACTCAAAAGGAATTCCAAGCTTATCATGAAAATTCGATAGAATTCCACCTAATATCCAAAAAGAAGGATTACATACAATTATTGCATTCCATACAATTACTCTATTTGCATTGGTATTCCACTTGTTTCTACACCTTTAGCTTATTTGATACATCCATTCCTGAGTTTAGGAACTATTATGTTTTTTTTATTTTTATTTTTATTTTTTGGTTTTGTTTTTCCTCGAAGTTTGTATACAGAAATTCTCAAGGACACCCAAATAACAAATAAACAGTAAACACTACCTTAGTTAATATGGAACTATTAGTGCACTCTTATAGACCAATCATACATAATCATGGAATGCGATTGGAATGGACTCAGAGCATTTCAACCCTTTAGGTACCAAAAAAAGGGTCCTAAAATAGTAAAATACCTCAATGTTGAATTTAAGACGCAACAGACGATTATACTTATCCATAACAATAATTTAAAAAAAAAAAAAATAGACAACTTTCTTCAGATTGAAATTAAGGAGAAATTTAGAGTGTGTTTAAATACTGCTTATTTGCTAAAAACACTATAGCAAAATAAATTTTAAAGGTTTGAATAATGCTGTGGAATCTAAATTTCCATAAAAATCTATGTTTTGCTGAGTTTGGTGAAAAAGTAAACAGTATCCATGAAATCCACTAAAAAAATGTAGGGTACGGATTAGGCAAAACACCCAATCCAAACGCACGTCTAATGCTGAATTCTGAATTCAACGGTCAACATCCTATCAAAGTTTGAGTCATTGCACCAATTTACTTGTACCACTAATCATAGCATTCTTACAATCTACAAGATCACAAATTCTCTCCTATTGGAAGATCTAATCCTTCAACTTCATGTAAACTGCAATCAAAAACCTTACCCCCTAGAATGTTAAACAATCTCCATGTCCACAAATTAGGATCTCAAACTTCTAAAAAGCAAACCAAAGCTCAAAACAGTGACTGCCTCTCTAATAACAAAACCCATGTCAATCCCTACCAATCGAGAACTTAACAGAGACAACAATCCAAACTAGAAGACAAATCAGACCTTAACATGAGGATCCAAAGCAATCCACCAATATAAAAACTCTACTGCTTATAACACCATCAATCCCAATAGATCAAACTTAACCAAAGGTATACAAAATTAGAACCTTAGCTCTGATACCATTAAATTGTCACACTCCCAACCCTCATTGTACTAGTCCTAAATACTATATATGAAACTTGTGTCCTTTGCTTATAATGTAATCAACAAAACAGCTTATCAAAAAAAATGTACGCAACAAACACAAGCAATTCTTCACCCCATTTAACAAGTACTTCCACAAAATTGAAATGCATAATTAACCCAACAATGGAACGTAGACTTAATGTTCCAATATTCCAATGATTACAACTGCCTTGGCTCAAGGGATCAAAATTGTAGAAGGACCTGTGATATGCTTTACTAAGGCAAACACTTCTTAAAGACTCAGATTACAAGCAATTGTTCAATGCACATGGTTATTCAACTAATAAAAGGCTTACCCTATAAATACTCAAGCAATATAATTCCAAAAATAAAAGAAAAAATTAATAATAATCCAACCAGAAAAATTATTATGATCCTATACCATGGCTTCAGTAATCCTCAGTCAAAAGATGCATAGGAGAAGACTACCAGATTTCTGCCAATACAAAAACTCACATAGCAAAACAAGCAAAAGGAGATATTCCAATTGATTTTATTTTCTCTGCAGTTGGAGACAATTTTCAATTGATTCAACAGATCCTCGTGTCGTATTGTGAGAAATGACAGAATTCTGCAAGGCCATGGTAAAATCTGCTCCAAGGTGCACAATGTGAAGCACAGCATTATGAACACACCTTGGAGTGCATTTTCAAGCACCAGGTATTCACAAGCACACTTCTCATATGCAACAAATTACAAAAAACAGGAAAACAATTTAAGCTGTGACTTTTTTCGTTTTTCAAAGAGCATTGTTAAATAAAGTGCAATACAAGTGCAAAAAAATAAAGGTATTCCTAGAGTTGAATATGTTTCCCACTTAACACAACCCACCCATCAGCATTTTTCATGTCCCAGTCCAACAATATAGCAGCACCATTAAACTGTAATGCTTGCATCAATCTAAACAAACTATACCATTGGAATCAATCAAAATAGACATGATCAGTATAAGGAGGCAAACGTATGAATTTCACACTTGAAATAAAGTAATAAAGTATACAATCTAATGGTTCTAATCCTACAAAAAATTGGGCAAATTTAACCTGACAGTGAGACAGAGAGAAGGAAATCCTTTTTAACATAATACATAGAGTTGTAATATCTAGTAGTACAAAGCACCTGCTTCTAAACTTAGGCGCCAATAAGGGAAATGCAACATCAAGCACATTCCATTCATAAAAATTATACTCTGCATGCACAAAAAACAAAAGAGCAAGGAAATAAAAATCATAGCATGTCATTATGGAGACAAATGAAGAAAAAAGCAGTTAATTGCTAATCTTTGACAAAACTAAATTAAAAGCTGAAAGTACATTGTCCAAAAGAACGTTCAATAAATGACAATTCTCAACATAAATCTGATGGCCAGAAGCTACTGGTTGCCTTTATCACATAAGCCGAAACATTAAAAATAAAATAGAAGGAAGTAACCCAGTTGTCCAAATTTTAAAAACAAGTGTCATAACTCTAAAAATTCTTGGACTACATAGCAACCAGTAGATCTCTGCAAAGGCCATAGATATATATACAGATGAAACAGACCAAATGCCATGTCAATTCCATTAATGGTACCATGCCATGTATCTCTACCTGATAGTGACAAACTTGTTGGTACCATGTCTTGCCCAGTGAGTCCTCAGATCAATTGCGTTAGCAAAGTTATAACCTTCAGCTGCAAGTTTTTCCAGTACCTTCTTGAATGCACCCTGACTCATTTTCCGTCCAGCTATCCTTGCACCACGCCTTTTGGTACTCATTGGCAAAGGATACATAGACACATTTGTTGTACAACAAGCTGACTGCCAACCACCACATCCCCACCGATAACACTGTTGAGGAGCTCCAGTACAAGAGCAAACTGGAATAGGAATGCCCGAAATATCCATATCAATCCCATTTATGACAAGATCCATATTCTTCTTTGCTGGCTTTACACGTTGAACAGAAGCATTGCCATTATCCCTTGGTTTCCTAGGCTTTTTCGCTTTGGGGGCTTTTGGGGCACTAGCACCTTGCCTTTTCTTCATTTGGCCGCCTTCCTTTTTAACAGGGGGCTCATCAATTCTACCCACCCTCTCATCCCTCGACAGATCAGGTGGTTGTAGCATCTGTAATGAATGAGCTCCAGACGTATCTGGGAGAACAGCATAATTAGGATTGGTAGGCAACATATTGAGATACTTATCTCTCTGGTTTACCCAACTGTCCCTCACATAATTAATAGGGACGGGTGGTTCGGAAACAACACAATCCCGAGGATGATAAGTTCCATTTGCTGGGTTAACCATCATGCTATTAGGATCACGTCCAGGCAGAAAATTTTTCGAATCACGGTCTGCCATGCTTGACATGAGCTGCAGACCAAGATGTCCTTTGAAGGATGGTTCATAGTAACCCCAATTACGCATATTCAACGCATCATCATCCATGACAACTACACATTGAGCAAAATCAATCACAAAAGATTCAAACTTTGCTATGTTTCCAGTTACCCACTAACAGCATTTGAACCAAAGATTGCCAATTTCCATTGAGAATCTCATTACAGACAAATTGAATATAAAACAAACATATAATCTAATATGACAAATCTGATGGACCATCAGGCAGAATAAACATTAAAGAGAAATACAAAAAATGGAAAGCATCAACTGGATCTCCCCATCAAAAGATAGATCAAGTCCCTGTTTGGCTGCTGAGAAAATGAAGAAAAAAAAATATCGAAAAATGTATCTTTTTTCCTTCAGCTCCATCCATATCCACAGGAAATGAAGATCTCACAAATCAAACCGAGCCAAATCATAAAACCCAGCTCGGTTGAGATAAACTATCCATTTTCCCAGATCCCAAAAATGGAAATTCTTTGATCCCATCGATAAAAATGGAAACTTTGACATTCAAATCCTTTCCATTTCCTACATTTTCTCATCATCCAAACAAGACCCATGTAGAAACCTAAAAAGTAGATCTATAATTTAAACTTTACAACCATTTTTAACAGATCAAATCTGAGACTGAAAAAATTCTAGATCTCTGCCATAAGAAGAAGAATCACACATTCATATTCAAAATTAAAGCTTTAAGCATATACATAGGAGAAAACAAAAGAAAAAAAATGGATGCAAATGACAGGTTAAATAGTACAAGGACCCATATATTCAAAATTTGGAAAGTGAGAGAGAGAGAGGAGAGAGAGATGGTGAGAGAGAGAGAGAGAGAGCGAGAGAGAGAAGGAGAGAGGAGAGAGAAAACTTACTTGGGTGGGTGTAAACGGCTCTTTAGGGTTTTGCCCCTTCTGGAGAGAGAGAAAGATAGAAGAGAGAGGAGAGAGGAGAGAGAAATGGAAAGAGAAAGAAAGAGAAAGAGATAGGGAGAGAGATGAGAGAGGAGAGAGGAGAGAGAAGAACCTAGAAATATGAGAGAGAGAGAGAGAGAGAGAGAGAGAGAGCTAGAAATTTGTATCTATCAGCAAAAAAAAGCATATATTTTTGTTACAATAAAATATAAGGGAAAATCAATCCAAAGGGAGATGCTAAAAATATATCTATCGGCTCATATATCTTCCTGTGTTGCTGAAGTGGTAAAAGGCTTTTGGGAGTTGTTGTGGGGTGGGCTGTGTGTGTGGGCATATGCTAATGCCATGTGACAACAAAATCCTAATTCTTCTTATCTGTTATCTCTCTCTCTCTCTCTCTCTCTAATCAAATTGAGACTTTGATATTTGAATGACACACTACACACTTCACACTTCACACTTCACACTTTCCCTTTTGTTTATTCCTTTCTTAAAAACGACTTTCTGGTTTTATTTGCTAATTCTAATTTGTTTATTTTATTAGGTCTTGTTGTTGAATCATGAATGTTGTACAAGTACAATCCTTCCCTTTTTTTAAATTTTTTTTATTATGACATAGTAAATCTGTTGTCTTTGTAATGTGGACAAAATGTGGGAATCAAACTAACAATCAATCCCAAATTGTTCCCCATACAACTTTTTTTTTTCCCCTTTTATCTAAAGACACAAGGATAATATATGGTAAACAAGTAGATACTCGGTCAGATACTTACCATTCTAATTCTACTATTATTTAACTGAAAATAAAGGTGACTATTGGGTAGTTTTACAAAATATATTGCAAAATTATACCATATATAATTTCATTGGACTTTTTATTTTTTTTATTTTTTAAGAAACAGTTTTATTGGACTTGGATTTAGTTCAGTGTCTAGCTATACTATTGGACACGTGTTATCATTCAAGTGAGTCTAGTGCAACTTGTCAATAGACCCAACCCATACCCTAGCTACATCACTAAATTAAAAATGTAAATATTTAATTAAAGAGTATTAAGAAATTAATGAAAATTTTTGTTCAAAAAAGGTGTGAAGGAATTTATAGGTGGAAATATGGCTCTTTTATATATATATATATATATATATATAAATTCATTACTCAATCCCACAATTATATAATCACAATAATGATTTTATAAATGGAAGTATTTGACTAATACCATCAATTCAAATGATTTTCTATAATGGAGTTTTTTTTTTTTTTTTTGGGAGAAATTTCTATAATGGAGTACTTAATTGTATTAGTTAGTTCACAGTTCAAATTATTATTTCTTTTAGAAGAACAAATCAAATCAATAGGGCTCTTACCTATACTGTCATATTTCCTAAAAAATAATATATTTTTTTTTAAATTTGAGAGAGATGTTATTTTTTAATGATTTTTTTTTTTTTTTTATAATTGTTATGTGCAAATAGAAATTTTGTATATTTAGAAATATATTAATTTTATAAATTATTATACCAACTAGGTGTCCGTTTGAGAATAACTTAGTTAACTTTTTACTGAAACTTATTGTAAGTGTACTAAAGTATAAGAATTGGTATTACATTACAGCGTTTATTATAGCATTCCAAATATGCCATACGAATATTGACAACATACCTTGTATGGTAATTGTTAAATATATTAGGCAGTCAGTGAGTCTTCAATAGGGTGTTGAATCCTCAAGGAGTTGGTCATCAAAATTTTGTCAATTTGATGTTGCTCTGTAAGAAAGAGGTGGATCTGGCTACTAGCATACCTGCATCCTAAGGAGAGCAAATACCTTGTAAAGAGCGAAGGAATTCAATCCCAAGAAGTATGTTAGAGAGGCCAATATTGATATGAAATTGAGCATGTAGACTTGACACTTCAAAGGAATTTTCACATGCAATGATAATCTCGTCTATATATACTAAAATATAAGTGTGGGAATCATTAGAAAACTTTGTAAATAGTGAATAATTGGTTTGAGATTAAGTAAAATCCAACATCAAGGAATGCAGTAGAAAATTTTCCAAAACGTTGTTGTGAAGCTTGCATAAGTTGTAGATTGATTTATTATTAAGATTGACTCCCCTTTTGACTAAATCCGGGTGTAATTTTCATGTAGACTTCTACATGTATATCACCAAAAAGAAATACATTTTGGTTTTGCACATGTAATCAATGTGCTTGCCAAATTTTTGGCAACAGCTTAACAACAAACTGTGGTTAATTTTCAAACGGGAGCAAAAGTTTTAGTATAATCGATACATTCTTATAGTTGAACCCTTTAGCCATAAGACGCGTCTTATAGCACTCAAACAAACCATCGACTTTGTATTTGATTTTATAGACCCAATTGCAACCAGTGGAAACTTTACCACTATGGAATTGAACACTTATCCCAGTCTTATTTGTTTCAAGAGCATAATATCTTTACTCATAGCATCTTTTTAATTATGATCTCAATCAATCAAGTCTCTGTAGGGATCTCAAGTTTTCAATCCCACCTTTGTTTGTGATTTTAGTTAAGTTTTTGCCTTTTGGTATGTTTTATTTTTTAATTTTTAAGTTAAAAACATATGGCAGTCCACATGGGAGCTTGAGTGGTATAAAATAATATTTAATATTACTGTTAGCGATGCTATTTTTTTTTTTTCCATTCACCACTTAATAACAATAATTATTTTTACGCAATACCAAAATGATAGGAACTAAACTACACACATTTTAAAACGTTAAGAACTATTTTGACATATAAGATAAACATTAGGAACCAAAATAGTAATTAAATTTTAAAAAATTAATGAAAATATAAATATAAAGATGCATTTGAGATAATGTATGTAAAATTTATGTAAGCATTAAACCGCTTAACTATGTAGTGCTTTTTTTTTTTTTAAGAAGAAAATTTCCCCTTCTAGTTAAAGGTGTTAAACTAGTTGGAGTGCAAGAATATGTACGGATGGGATTTTTTTTATTGGAATGTACGGATGGGATTTATAAAAAATAAAATAATTTTTTTTTTTTTTAAGTAAGTTGAAAACAAGTTCCTTGATATTGGAGTAATGAAAGATAGCTCATTATTCTCTAGGGAAATGCCTCTCATGCAGCCACGAACTCTCTCTAGGGAGGAAGAAGCTGAACTGGCCCGGAGTAATAAAAAGGTGAAAGACATCAACCATGCGGATTTCGGGCAAACTCACCACCGCCGGTAAACCAAACTGCCGAGTTTTCTGCTAAAACATCCTTCAAGGATAAACTTGTGGGGGAAATACCCGGAGCTTTTGCTAAAGCTTTTGACCTATCGGACCAAATGGAAGAAGATACAGATTCCGACGATGAGATTGGTGAGGCTGCCATCTCTACCCGTGAGGGGCAGGTGAGAATCAAGTTATCCATGGAAACAAAACAGTGCACAAGAGGTCCCTGGTCTAAGGCCATCATTGTGAAGCTAGTTGGGAGATCAGTGGGTCTTAGTTACATGCAGAGCAAGTTGAACCAACTATGGAGACCTGATGGGAGGATGGATTGCATTGATCTTGCCTATGGTTTCTTTTTAGTCAGATTCTATTCCAAGGAAGATCTAGAGATGGTGATTAAGAGGGGCCCATGGTTCATAAGAGATCATTTCCTCTCCTTAAGACCGTGGGAGCCTTTCTTCAAACCATCGACGGCAAATATTTCTCTAATCGCTATCTGGATCAGACTCAATGAGCTCCCCATTGAGCTCTATGAAACAGAGGTGCTTAAGGAAATTGGTGAATCTATTGGCAAGGTGTTAAGAATTGATTCTCATACGGCTATGGAGGCGCGTGGTAGATATGCTAGGATATGTGTTCAGATCAATATCAATAAGCCTCTGATCAACTCCATTCTCATCAGACGTTTTGAGCAAGTGGTAACTTATGAAGGTATCCAAAGGCTATGCTTTTCTTGTGGCAGAGTTGGACATAAGGTTGAGGCTCGTCCTTACACTATTCGAAAGGAGAAGGGACTGCCAACTTCATCGGAGGAAGACCAAGAAAACCAGGCGTTTGGTGCCGGTGAAGAAAATGCAGAACACTGGAGGACGTACGATGGTGACACGTGAAATGCATGTGAGATGAAGGACGATGAAGGACAGTATGGTCCTTGGATGATTGTGAGTAGGAGGAAATACGGACAGAAAGGGACAAGGACGGAGGCTGGTACTGGGAATAGTATTGGGGGTGCTGCCAGGCCGGCTTGGACTGCTCCACTCCAACGAACTCTAGATTTTGCGGAGGGAATGAACAATTCAGCTGGTGGTCCTTCGTCTAGCAGAAGTGTGCCACGTAGAAACTACATTCCGAATACTGGAGCCGTGACCAAGAACAGAGAAAAAATGTGGGCTTCGAAAGCTACGGGCTCACTTAATCATTATGGAAAGCCCACCTCAAGCCCAACCACGAGTAAAGTGCCTTTGTCAAGCACGAAGCAAGGCCTTAGCCCAAGCCCATCTTACCAAACACATAAACCTTATCCTTCATCAGTAAAGAACAAAAAAGCAGCTGCTAGAAACTTAGTTTCAGAGTCAACCTCCAAGTGCGCAGTCACCTCTGGTTTGGAAGGTTTAGCTAGGAAGCTCACCACACTTGCTTCCACCCCACCATCTTCTTCTTGCCTTGACCCCAATCAGTCCGACAGCACCTCCTTTGAGTTCTCGGCGACTTTATACACCGGGAACGGGGAAAATGGTGGAAGCGAGAGTGCGCGGCGAGCCGGTGTTCATCACGTGGGAGAAATGGGAGTCTTTTCTGCCAGCGATGCTCCTAATCATTCGCATGAAGAGAGTAGTGGAAGGACTCAGGAGATTCTTTTCCAAGCCGATGTGGATGCCCAACTTCCAAATCAGTGTATGGATAGTGAAGAAGAGAAGTGTTCTGAAGATCAAATGGTCTCCGATGAGGGAAATGGAGATTTTCCCATCCACTAAAGCGTGCTCTAAGGCCTACTATCTCCAGTCCATCATTATGAATTTTATTATTTGGAATAGCAGAGGTGCTCTGAAGCCTAGCTTTCAGGGCCATATTCGTGATCTAGTTCAAAAGCATGATCCGGCCATTCTCGTGGTTATGGAGACTAAATTGGGAGGTGATAGAGCTAAGGCAATTACTGATAGGCTGCCTATGGACGGAGCTATCCACACAGATACTATTGGGTACGCTGGAGGTTTATGGCTTCTCTGGAACTCAGATATAGTGGAGGTGGAATTGCTTGCAAAAACAGAGCAGGAAATTCACGCTAAAGTCAAGGTAAGAACTTCCAGACTCTCTTGGTTGTTTTCAGCTATTTATGCTAGTCCTAGGAGTGAGGAGAGATGTATTTTGTGGGAGAATCTGACTAAAGTTGCTGAGTTACATAAATTGCCGTGGGTCATGGCTGGTGACTTCAATGAGCCTTTAATAGATGAGGATAAATTCGGAGGTAGAGGTGTGAGCATCAATCGATCTCTGGCATTCAAAGAGTGCCTCGATCAATGTAGTATGGTGGACATGGGGTTTTCTGGTCCAAGATATACTTGGACTAATAAGAGAGAGCTCAGTAACTTAATTCTAGAAAGAATAGACAGGTTTTTCATGAACCCGGAGTGGTGTGTCCTGTACCCGAATGCCAGAGTAACTCATCTTCCAAGGTGTCACTCTGATCACTGTCCTGTCCTCATGGAAGCACTGCCATTCTGTTCAGTGAAGCTCACCAGGCCTTTTAGATTCCAAGAGTTTTGGCTTTCTGATATCTCCTTCCCCACCATCGTGTCTAAGGCTTGGTATGGGAATAGAGAGTTGGCTGAGTCTATTGACAGTTTCTCGAAGGTTGCAACAGCATGGAATAGAAATCACTTTGGTAACATCCACCAGAAAAAAAGGAGGATTCTGGCTAGAATTTATGGCACTTAGAAGGCTCTGGCCAATAACCCTAGTGCCTCCCTTATCAGTCTTGAGAACCAACTGCAACAAGAATTAGAGAATATTTTGGACCAAGAACGTGATCTCTGGTTGTTGAAGTCCAGGCTGAACTGGATGATCCAAGGGGATAGGAACACCTCTTTTTATCATGTTTCCACACTTGCCCGGAGGAAGAGAAACCGTATTGCAGCAGTAAAAAATGATAGGGAAGAGTGGCTCACAGAGGAAAGAGAGGTTATGGAGTATTTTAATGAAGGGTTTAATACCTTATACACCACCACTCAAATGGTGGTTCCTAGGAACCCTCCTTGCTTGGACCATTGGCAAGTCCAACTGTCAGAGGATGTGAAGCAGTCTCTGGATGCTATGGTCTCTACTGAGGAAATCAAGGAAGCTCTCTGGTCCATGAAACCTTATAAGGCCCCGGGGCCGGATGGGCTGCATGCTGGGTTTTTCCAAAGATTTTGGCTCACTGTGGGGGATTCTGGGGGTGGGGGGCTAATTAGCCTATAAGAAAATATTCTCATTTGGTCTTTTGAATATAAAATTAATAATGGGTTTAGATCCATTAGTTTTAGCCTAGTTATCAAAATTGAACCTAGCATTGAACTGTCAACATGGTGGTTTGATGTTTCAGGGGTTCAACAATCGTGTCATTAATTCAACCATAATATTTATAATTTATTATATATATATATATATTAAAAATTACATATAAAAAAACTATAAAATATGAGACAATATTAAATTTAAACATAAATATTCAAGCATACCAAAGATTGAAATTATTATAATATTATTGCTCTAAAATGTATTCAAATACATAATTTAATGTTTTTTTATATGTACAAAATAATTAAAAATAAGACACTTTGTGTCCGTTTGGATAGCTTATTTTTTGTAAGCTTATTTTACTATTTAGCTTATTTTTACTATTATTCATAAGCTCTACTGCACTTTTTAGTACTATTTATAAATCGCACTGTACTATTTCAGCTAACTTTTACTTTTATTTACAGTACTTTTAGGGAAACCGTATTGCAGCAGTAAAAAATGATAGGGAAGAGTGGCTCACAGAGGAAAGAGAGGTTATGGAGTATTTTAATGAAGGGTTTAATACCTTATACACCACCACTCAAATGGTGGTTCCTAGGAACCCTCCTTGCTTGGACCATTGGCAAGTCCAACTGTCAGAGGATGTGAAGCAGTCTCTGGATGCTTTGGTCTCTACTGAGGAAATCAAGGAAGCTTTCTGGTCCATGAAACCTTATAAGGCCCCAGGGCCGGATGGGCTACATGCTGGGTTTTTCCAAAGATTTTGGCTCACTGTGGGGGATTCAGTAAGGAAGGAAGTCGAAAAAGCTTTCGTTGAAAGGAAAGTTCCCGAGTACCTCAACAAGACTCATATTGTTCTAATTCCTAAGATCCAAGGTCCGGAGACTATTGGGAGCTACAGACCAATCAGCTTATGCAACTCAGTTTACAAGATAATCACCAAGATCATTGTTGCCAGGATCAGACCGCACTTGGATACCCTTGTTTCTCCATACCAAGCTGCTTTTGTTCCAGGCAGGAGAGGTGTTGACAATGCAATTATTGTCCAAGAATTAATTCATACAATTGGGAGAACCAAAGGAAAACATGGGGTCATGGCCATCAAGATCGATCTAGAAAAAGCTTATGACAGGATCGAATGGAGCTTCATTAGGGAGATGCTCACTCATTTTAATTTTCCGGATAATCTCGTCAAGCTCATCATGAGCTGTGTTACTTCCGTATCCACCGCCCTACTTTTTAATGGTGGCAATCTTGACTCCTTTTTGCCTTCAAGAGGTATTAGGCAAGGCGACCCCCTCTCTCCCTACCTTTTCATCCTTTGCATGGAATTTTTGGGTCATTTGATTGAGGAAAAGTGTGCTGCTAAGCTTTGGGCTCCTGTTAAAGCCTCTAGAAGGGGTCCAGCATTCTCGCACCTTTTTTTTGCGGATGATTTGGTTTTGTTTGCCAGTGCAAACCCAGAAAATTGTGCTGCCATCAATGCCGTCCTCCATGATTTTTGTGCAAAATCTGGGCAGAAAGTTAGTGAAGCTAAATCCCGTGTGTTCTTCTCTCCTAATGTCGATCCTGACCAGACAGAAGCTTTAACTAACATGTTGGGTATCAATTCAACCTCTAACCTTGGTAAGTATCTGGGTTTTCCTATAAAGCATCCGGGGAGACAGAGGCATGACTTTGATTTCATTCTGGATAGGGTAAAGAAGAAACTTGCTGGTTGGAAGTCCAATTTGCTCACTATGGCAGGTAGAATGGTTCTTATTCAAGCCTCATCCTCAGCCATCCCTAGCTATGTTATGCAGAGTAATTGTCTCCCCAGTAAAATTCTTAAAGGGATAGATAGAGTAAACAGGAACTTTCTTTGGGGATCCTCAGATCATACAAGGAAAATGCACTGGGTCAATTGGAATGAAGTAACCAAGCCTAAGGAGTCAGGTGGTTTGGGTCTCCAATCTGCTAAAGGAAGAAACACGGCTCTCCTAGCTAAACTCAACTGGCGTTTCCACACTGAAAAAGATTCACATTGGGCCAAAGTTCTCAGATTCAAGTACTGCTCTAGGCAGCGGGTAAATTCTAGAAATGAGGCAAAACTTCCAAGTTCTTCCACGTGGAAAGGGTTGAAGAAAGGTGAATCTGTTTTTAAGGAAGGAATTAAGTGGGTGCCAGGACATGAGAGTAACCTTAATTTCTGGTCAGACGTTTGGTTAAATAGCGGCTCCATCAGAGCTTGTATTCAAGGCCCTCTTCCTCAAGGTTCGGCTAGCCTCACTTCTTTGGGGATCCTCAGATCATACAAGGAAAATGCACTGGGTCAATTGGAATGAAGTAACCAAGCCTAAGGAGTCAGGTGGTTTGGGTCTCCAATCTGCTAAAGGAAGGAACACGGCTCTCCTAGCTAAACTCAACTGGCGTTTCCACACTGAAAAAGATTCACATTGGGCCAAAGTTCTCAGATTCAAGTACTGCTCTAGGCAGCGGGTAAATTCTAGAAATGAGGCAAAACTTCCAAGTTCTTCCACGTGGAAAGGGTTGAAGAAAGGTGAATCTGTTTTTAAGGAAGGAATTAAGTGGGTACCAGGACATGAGAGTAACCTTAATTTCTGGTCAGACGTTTGGTTAAATAGCGGCTCCATCAGAGCTTGTATTCAAGGCCCTTTTCCTCAAGGTTCGGCTAGCCTCACTTTAAAGGACCTTCGGGCTCCTTTTGGTTGGAATTGGTCTGCTATTCCCTTTGAGCTGCCCACAAAGATAAAAGCTAACATTCAAGCTGTTACATTACCGGTAGTTGCTAGGAACAGTGAAAAATTGGCTTGGAAGTGGTCTTCTAAAGGAAGCTTTGACATGAAGAGTGCTTATCTCTTAGCTACAAACTTGATGGAAGCTGAGTCGTTCTCGGGGTCTTGGATTTGGAAACTTCAGACTCTGCCTAGAATTCAAATGTTCATTTGGAGGTGCATGCATAATAGCATTGGGGTTAAGGAGTGCTTAGCTAAAAGACGTATTCCTTTAGATAACTTCTGCCCTTTGTGTCATGACCATGTTGAGTCTATTTTCCTTGCTCTTCGGGGTTGTTGTTTGGTTAAACCTTTGTGGCACCAGCTGGGGTTTCACAGCTCCAGCTCCTTTTTCTCCTCTCAAGACATCAAGACTTGGCTGGCTTCTAATGCAAGTTCAAGGTCTGCCCACAATATCAATGGAATTCCCTGGCATTTCATCTTTCCTTTTGCAATTTGGTCTATTTGGAGGCAACGTAACCAGATTGTTTTTAACAATAAGAAAGTTAATCCAAACCTTATTAAGGTAATAACTATTCAAGCAATGGAGTATGTGTTGTGTGTCACTCAGCCAAGGTACAACAAACATATGGAAAACAGACAAGTCAGGTGGGAGAAGCCGAATCCGGGCTGGGTGAAGCTTAATACTGATGGGTCTTCTGATGTTTCTTCAAGTAATGCTGGAGGTGGAGGGCTAATTAGAGATGAGCAGGGCAACTGGGTGATAGGCTTCTCTAGGAAAATGGGTAGAGCAAACAGTTTCTTAGCCGAAATCTGGGCCCTTCATGATGGTCTTATCTTGTGTAATCAGCAAAAATTGAGTGCTGTTATGGTCGAGCTTGATGCCAAGGCGCTAGTTGATGCTCTCAACAACCCCTTGTATGCTAACTCTATTATCTCCTCATTGTTCGATGACTACAGACAACTAGCTGCACAAATCCCTCATCTAAGCTTCAAGCATATATATCGAGAGGCCAACAGGTGCGCAGATCAGTTAGCTTTCTTAGGTAGTTGTCAATCTGTAGATTTCAATTCCTACACTTGTCCGCCTGTGGACTTGGTTCCTTTAGTTGCGGCTGACTGCCAAGGTCTGTATGTTGACAGGCTCTGCCCTGTTCTTGTTCTCTCTCGTTAGAGTTTCTTAATGTTAATTCCAGATTACCAAAAAAAAAAATGTCGGATTGACTTGATTCTTGTGAAAAAGGTGAAAACTTTACCGTTAGAGGCCTTTGATCTCTCTTTTCATGCCGATATTGGCAGTATTCCAATGGTATTTCTCTCTGTTCTCTCTACGACTCACATAATATGGAATCTCTAGTCTTTCTTTCTTTCTTTTTTCTTTTTTCCCCTCCCCTTTGATATGATTTTTTGTTTGTTCATATTATTTTGTTTGTGTTTTTCTTTTTAATATTGAAACGGTTTAAAACCAAATGGTAGACCATTTTGTTTAAACAGTATTTAAATCATGTGTTTTAATTGTTTTATGGTATACATGTCTATCCGTGTTGTTTAAGTGTTTTATAGTATACGTGTCAGGAGGGATTTGTGGACTAGGCTTCTTCTATTGTATATAACTAGCCGCGAACCCGCGCGTTGCGTGTGATAATTATTTTTATGGTGATTTTATTAAAAAAAAATTTACAATTTAAACTAATCTAATAATGAGTAATGTATTTCGTAATTATATTTTTATTTATTATAAGAATAATCATAAATGTAATATATGATCAATCCAAAACACCAAAAAAACATAAACTAAAAAAAAAAATAAAACTTAACAATGATTAATTCAACCAATATTAGGATAAAATTTTGTTTTTGATAATCTATTAAGGTTATTTTCTTTGTAGAAATTATAATTTCAGCCGCTCAAAACATATTATCAAATAAACAATTATTAGCAAAATCTAAGAATTAAATTTCTATACATGCATTGTAATAAAATAATAATAATTAAAATAAAATTGCAAAAGTTAAAATTTGTCACCTATCCGATTATTTTTGTTTGGCTAACCTTTGCTTTTCTTTCGTTTGGCTAACCTTTACTTTTCTTTAAATAAATGGCATTATAAAGTACTTCTAGTACAACTATTAAGAGTACTTTGTCCACCACAAAGGATTAGAAAATAAACAAAAATTAGTAAAGTCTCATAGTTTAACATCTAAATTGAGCACTATAAAAAATTTTTTTTTAGCTAGAGTCTATAATAACTCCTTCTTAACGAGTATCTTGTGGTGTCCCGCTAACATTTTCCATATACTATTAACATGTTTTGTAAAGATCAATGATTCCACACCAGTTCAACCCCAAAAAAAAAAAAATGATCCCACACCAGAACAGTATATTCCTACCATTCTTCTTCTTGTTCGTCATCATTTTCTTTGTTTTCCATCCAAACAAACATCCGTGTAAAACAAAAGTTCCAGTGTTTGGGGGCTTGTTTGTAAACCAATAATATTTTGGTGATATAACCCCATTTTGAAATTATTTAGAAAAGTAAAAATTTTCTCTTTTCATATCGTATCTTTGAAATATGATTTTGTCTTTGAACTTGGAGACAGATTAAATTAATATCTTTGAAGACACGAGTTTGTCATGGCGCAAATTTCAACTGCTGTGAAAGAGACACAAATATTATTTTATTATTTAGTTTATTTTTACTACTATTTATAGGTCTCATTATATTTTTTGGTATTATTTATATGTCGCACTGTATTATTTCAACTAATTTTTATTTTTATATAGTATTTTCAACAAAAAAAATTCAAATCCAGTAAATGAAAACTTTCGTCCAATGGAATCGCAAATTCGCATAATGAATTTACTTTCTTAACTTTATTTTGTTAATCGTAATATAATTATATATTGAACAAATGTTGTATAAAAAAACTATACATTTGACATTAGCTTAAAAATAGCTTTAAATTAATAAGCTGACTTATTTTCAATTGTACGTGTACTTATTTTATATCTACTATTTACTAAAAACAAATATTTAAAAAAATGTACCTCTAGATTTATTGTTAAAGTTCTTCGAAGTCCACAAATATGATGTAGTAAATTATAAGTAGAGTCCTATCATTTTTATATGGATCTAGTGCTTTTTCTCCACCATATATAGTTAACCATATTAGAGTTGTGACAAAAGTTGTGCTTAGGGCGATAAATGAACTAAGCCATTCATAAACATCTTGGGATATGTCTTGCTAAAAAACTCATTCGTGTTTGTTTATTTATAAACAAGTCAAACCTAAACTTTATTTTTATGTTTGACTTGTTTAATAAACGAGTTGAGACCAAGCAAAATAAATTGTTCACGAACAGGCTTGTGAACAATAAAACTTGATTAAAAGAAAAAAGCTAAGCATATACATACTCATGGGCTTGGTAACTAGTTTGAAAAATAAACTCATATATTATTAAGCTCTTAATAATTAGGAGTTGGAATCACTCGTACAAACTAAATAAGCTCGATAACAAGTTAAATATGTGCTTGATAATATGCTTGTATTGGATTTCGAGCTAATCTTGATTAATGAATCAAGTTGAGCTCAAGATTTTGAAATTTTTAATAGGCTTCGGTTTGAACAGTGTTTGTTACAACTTAGTTCAAGCTTGATTTGAGTTTAAATATTTTACTTTTTTTTGTTAAGCTTATATCGAACATTTACTAATGAGAAATGCTACGTCCACAACATTTTTATATCAAATTATAGGTGGTTAGTTGTTATTAGTTCAAATTTGAATCTAACACTAAGATTACTTTTTTTCCTCAATAATAACAACCACTAACAGCTTGCCATTTAGGATTTGTTGTAAAAATGTTGTGAAGATATTGTGAACATATCATTTCTCTTTACTAATCGACAAAACTCAACCTTAATTAGAATTCAATTGTGGCTAATTTTGTGCCTAAAAATCTGCCATATGTACATGCTTAGACAATATTCAATTAGACAAAGCCTTTTAAAGTCAAAACTTAGACAAAATTCAATTAGATTCCAAATTAGAATTCAATTGTGGCTAATTTTGTACCATGTGTTTACTTAAATTTTTTAATCTTTATGTCACTACCAAATGAGTTAATGAGTGCAAAATACTAAGAATATAATATTAATGAACTAAAAAAAAAAAAAATCACACATACTCAATAAAAATTACCACACGGTTTGTCTTATTAAAATTGGGGAAAAAATTGATCATAAGTAGTATTAAATTTAAGTAAAAATTTTAATATGTGACTAGTTACATTTACTTAAAAAACAAATTTAATAATATTTTTAAGATAAAAATTGTGTTTAATTTTAAATGCATCATAGTATCTATACTACTATTTAAGAGTTCACCTGTTTGGGATTCTCATTTTTTTTGTTCAAAAATGCTCCTACACTCTTATGTTTAAGAAGAGACGAAACTAAAGGACAATCTGGTAAAAATACAATTTTAACTCCCACTAAAACATTGCCTAAAAAATAGGGTCACTCTCCTTTGACTTTCAAATTGCTTTATTCACTTATAAATTCTAATCTATACTACTATTTAAGAGGTTTCTTCTGTTTGGGATTCTCATTCTTTTTGTTAAAAAATGACCCTACACCCCTATATTTAAGTAGAGGCAAAACTAAAAAACAATCTGGTAAAAATATAACTCTAACTCCCACTAAAAAATTGTCTAAAAATTAGGGTTACTTTCTTGTTGATTTTTAAATTACAATTTTTTTTTACTAAGTGACTAACTTGTAAGATTATAAATAACTTCATATATAACCCCCATTAAAAAATTATTAAGAAAAAAAAAAAACATGAAAGCCTTTTCTATTAAAAAAAAATTAATACCTTTCACTAGTGGGGGAGAGAAATTTCAACCAATTGAGTTATTACTAAAAAAAAAAAAAAACATTATATTAAAGCTAAAATGTTGTGTTTACATATTTTTAGTATCAGACCATCACAACTCAAAAATAAGGTTGAAATATTATTTTGCGAAACTTTTATATAACAAATTATTGTGCAATTTTGTTATGTCCATAAATTTTAACATAGCACATGCTTCCATTCTTACTAAAATTTTATTAGAATCGCACATATTACTACAACTAACCACAAATAGAGGTTTTTTTTTTGGTTAATAATTTACTTTCATTATAATTTGGAATTACTATAATTTTTAATCACAAAAATATCTAGGGATGTGATGAAACACTTATCACGTGTGTGCTCAGAGAGGCTAATAAATTCTAAATGCGTAATATTAATAAAAAAATATGTAAATCTTAAATTCGAATGAATGAGAAATTATGATAGTATAAAAAGTTAGGGTCCGTTTGATAATAAATTTTTAGTAACATTATTGTTATTTTATAAAAATACATGTAATATTTTTAAATATTAAAATCTGTTGTTTAAATAATGGTAACAAACGCCCCTTATATTTACAAATTTTACCTTACCGTTTTAAATCATTTTTATTATGGATAGCATGCCACGTCCACCGCCCAAAAAGCTGTGAACATTTTACGTGTTAATTTTATCTTTTAAAAAGCCCATATCTTTTGGTCAATGACAGTGGACCCCACCTCACATCACAGACCAGTTATCCTTGTCTCCACACCACGCCCTCTTCGTTCTCTTGATCTCTCTCCGTTGTCTTTAGGGCTAGCCTCCGCCATTTTCTAGGGCTTGTTTTTCAAGCCCCTACAAAAACGACACAGCAAACGAAGTCAAAAAAAAAAAATCTGAATGAAGCTCAAATATCACGCTTAAAATTGAATATAAAAAAAAAAAAAAAAAAAAAGGAGCTGAGTTTGAATATGGGTTCGAATTCGGAATTGGTACGGACTATTGAGTCCGTGCTGGGAATTTCGCTGGGTGAGTCGGTATCGGACTCGGTCGTACTGATCGTTACGACGTCGTTTGCTGTGATAATCGGACTTTTGGTTTTTGTGTGGAAGAGATCGTCGGATCGGAGCAGTAGTAGTTTGGTGAAGCCGGTGGAAGTGCCTAAGTTCTCGTCGTCGAACAAGGACGAGGACGATGAGGTTGAGGTTGATTCGGGAAAGACTAAGGTCTCTGTTTTCTTTGGAACTCAGACTGGAACTGCTGAGGGCTTCGCTAAGGTAAATCTGTTACTGTTTTTTTTTTTTTTGCTCGTTGTATTCAACGTTTTTGAGTGTGTCTGTGTGTGTGTTTGTTTTTTTATGCGCAACATGTAAAAATCTTTTATCTTTTTCATTTGTTGCCTATGTTAATGTGTAACTGTAAATTCTTAGTATTGAAAGCTAATTTGTTGTTGTAAGAATTGCGAAAATATATAGCGCTATGAGATGTGAGTTTGTTTAGAATTTAGAATAGAGATTGAAGTGAACGTGAGCTGAGGATACTATAGGGGTAGATTAGTTTGAGAAATGTTTTTGTAGTTTTTGAAATACGTGTTGGTGAAAAAGAAAAAGTGCGTGAAACTGTTTTTAGTTAGGCTAGGCGGTTCTTGTGTTGAGGAGGGCATTTTTTATTATTATTATAGAATTTAGCGAATAATAGTGTCTTGGTGCGATAGGTCGTGAATTCAAGTCTGGGAATTAGCCTCTCCAAAAGAATTGGGGAAAGGTTGCGTACTAATTACCTCTCACAGGCCCTGTAAAAAGCGGGAGCTTTATGCACGGGGTACAAGCTTTTAATAGTGTTTTGGTTATCTTATTGTAGAATTTGAAACCTATGGTACACCAAAGGTTTTCTTTTTGGTGCAGGCGGGATTTGATCCCTGATTCCTTATTGGACAACAAAAGATTTTATTAGTTGAGTTAACGGGGAACCACAAGGATATTGAAGATGTGTTAAATAAAGGAAGTGAAATTGGTGGGAAGTTTATTTGTAACTTTCATGAGGTTTTATTATTGGGTCGGCGAATGCTATATGCATATATGGCTTCTGTAATTAATGTAAACTTTATGGTTAGGGTGAAATGGATTGAGGTGTGGCTGAGATAATTTTCTGCGTTAAAACTTAAAATTGAAACTTGAAATAGCTTTGTTGTGCCTAGTGTTTGGGCGTGGTTGGTGGACTAGGCGCCTTCAGAGTTCACGTCATGAGCATGTGATGATATTAATGTGCATTATGTGCGGCATTTACAATGACATGTTTAGTGCACAAATGGCAATGACTTTTTAGTCATGTTTAGTCATGTCATTGTAATGACAGTTGGGATGGACCTGGCTAAGTCATTATCCTGCGTGATTAAAACTTATGTAAATACTTGTATTGAACTCCTGAAATGGTTGGTTCCTTATGAGTAGTTTATCTTTATAATAATAATAATAATAATAATAATAATTATTATTATTTGTCAGTGATTTTGCAGAATTCTTTTACTTGTTTTTAGGCATTAATATGAGCATGTTGTAATCATAGGCTTTAGCTGACGAGATCAAGGCAAGATATGAAAAAGCAGTTGTCAAAGTTATTGACCTGGTAAGTTGTATTGGAATTGTTGTGTGATGTTGCATTTTTACATGAATAATCCTCTTCAAGAGATTTATTTTTAATATTGTTATTATTTTTTACCATTCGGTATTTTTTTGATTATGTTTAAAATAGGATGATTATGCTGCGGATGATGATCAATATGAAGAAAAACTGAAGAAGGAGACTTTGGCCTTTTTCATGGTGGCCACGTAAGATAGATCTTTAACTTTACTGGCATTATGCTCAGTTTGAAATGCATATTGATTTTAGAAAGCGTGGTGTATTCAATATATTTGGGCCTGACATTGTAGTTATGGAGATGGAGAGCCAACTGATAATGCTGCAAGATTTTACAAATGGTTTACTGAGGTTAGCAGCCTTACTACAAATCTACAATGAATAC
Organism: Quercus suber; assembly: GCF_002906115.3. Lineage (NCBI taxonomy): Eukaryota > Viridiplantae > Streptophyta > Magnoliopsida > Fagales > Fagaceae > Quercus > Quercus suber. The sequence continues at coordinate 49,553 of NW_027070273.1, forward strand.
AAATTCTAAAGTCCCAAGTTGCTAGAAACTTAGAACTTGTACTTTCATTTATATCTGATATATTAACATGCCTGGCTTTTATTTTCAGGGTAATGATAGGGGTGCATGGCTTCAACAACTCAGATATGGTGTTTTTGGTTTGGGTAACCGTCAATATGAACATTTCAACAAGGTAATTTAGTCTGCTGTGTATGCTCATCGTTATCATATCATAATTGTGGCATCTAACGGCTCCCTTTATAAACAGATTGGGAACGTGGTTGATGAACAACTCAGCGAACAAGGTATATGTTTCTATCAAACACCTATTCTCATGGCCTTACTCTCTGATAGGAATTCTCTTAATGTTCCTTGCTGTGCATTTGGGTTACTATTATTGACAACTTGGAAGAGAGTGCTGAAATTTTCAACATTTACATTCACTATTGTGAGAATCACTTTGTTCTATTCTTCTATCATCTAATCTTGTACCCTCTTAAAAAATGCCCCCAAACCCCAAAAGGCCTTTCTTTCGTTTTAATGCTTTCTTGTCTGCCTACTCTAGGGCACAGATTTAGTTATTTGTCTGGGAAGCATTTTGTAGTAATTTAACTTCATGAACTTGTAGTTGTAGGCTTGTAGATGATTTTTATGAAAATAAGCATTTGTATTACATGGTACTCAAGTTTTGGCATTCTCTCTTAATGGTAGCCGTACATAATTGATATTGACTTGTTAATGTGACTTTAAATGAACCTTCAGCTAAATGCTTAGGTGACAGTTTTAGTGGTATGTAAGGCTATGTTATTTTTAGTTATTAGTAATTTGTATGTAATCTTCAGATGCTTGAAGGTTAGATGGTGAATTCATTGTGTGACCCGGAGATATAGGGATTGTCTTGCTTGAGCTCATCTATTATGATTTTCTGCATTTCTACCAAATTGTCTCTCATAATGTTTCAGGTTTTTTGAAACCCGATTTAACCAAATTTGTGAATTTGATGTTTGTAACTTCAGAGATTTCTTGTGATGGGGTTTTATGCAGAGCAAGCACATGCTGTTGTTTAAATATTGATTCTGGTTTCTAAGATAACTATCATTAATTTTTCTTCCATATAAGTTTTTGGCTAAGCTCTTGACCAAAGTTGATGTCTAATAATTTCTTTCAGTCGTCTTCTTAACTTCTGAGACACCGTCTTCAATTGGAATAAGTGGTGACTGCATGAGCCAATATTTTGTATGGTTTCATACTAAAACTTCTTTTAAAATGTGACTTATCTGTATGCCAAAATATACGTCTAACTGGTAACTTCTAGTTATATAAGAGCATAGTTGTTGATCAATTTTTGCTTTGCCCCCTTGATATAATCTGTTTAAATTCTATTGAACTTGTGTCTATTTTGTCGATGCAGGTGCAAAGCGTCTTATTCCAGTTGGTTTGGGTGATGACGATCAATGTATTGAGGATGATTTTTCTGCTTGGTATACTTTGTAATCTTTCAATGCAATTTATCTTATCTATTTTTTTTGCAACTTTTTTGTTTTCCTTAACTGTTTTTAAATATTAGCTTTGGGAAGACAGAGCTTTAGCATGCAATATGGCTTTCAGTTTTCTGTTTTAATGATTTGGTTGTTGTTTTCTAGGAGGGAACAATTGTGGCCTGAGTTAGATCAGCTTCTCCTAGATGGGGATGATGCTAATACTGTATCTACTCCATATACCGCCGTTATTCCTGAATATAGAGTAGTGATTCATGATCCTATTGTTACATCTTATGAGGATAATTACTCAAACATGGCAAATGGGACTGCTTCATTTGATATACAGCATCCTTGCAGGTACTTGGAGTAGTGCATGTGGTTGGTTCTATTATTGCTATTATTGTTTACTAAGTGTGCGTTTGGCATTGGCTTAAAAAGCTAGTTTTTTTACTATTTAGCTTATTTTTGCTACTATTTATAAGTCCCATTGCACTTTTTGGTATTATTCATGGATCTCACTGTACTATTTCAGCTACCTTTTAGCTTTATTTATAGTAGTTTCAGCAAAAAGTTTTCAGTTTCAGCTAAATAAGTTATTCCCAAACAGACACTAAATTGGTTTTATTTCTTTTGCTTGAAGAGTTAATGTTGCTGTTGAAAAAGAGCTTCACACACCTGAATCGGACCGCTCCTGCATACATCTGGAGTTTGATATTTCAGGGACTGGTATTACGTAAGTTCATGAGTATGTGACACTTCTATTTACAGATTTGGATTTGTGGTGAAAGCTTTAAGTTGGTGATTTCTTTTTTTAAATTCATTTTGTTAACCAGGCTAGTCTGCAACTAGTATTTTTCATTCCATAGTGGGATTTTCATTAGATTCGGATCATGTTAGCGTTTGTAGTATGATAGTGTATTTATTATCAGGCCAATAATACACTTGTTGAGGAAAATAATTTATCACTTAAGCAGTCTAAATGACTGAATCACAAGTTTTTTGTGTTTATATATTTCCCTCACATTTACAATAATGATTTTTTCAATTTTCAATAGAAGCATAGAAAATTAACTAATACTTGGAATCTTACATTATAAATGATTAGAGTTGGAAGTAATATCATGGCTTTTTCCTTTCATACTGTGACTTAAAACGATAAACCTTTTTATGTCTATTGTGGGGGGAAGGTTTGACCTGTGTTATAGTTGATATTTGATATACATGTTTGTATGGATTTTTTGGCCTAGGTAGAATTGGGCTTTTTTTTTTTATTTTTTTATTTTTTTTAAAGGCTTCTGTATATATAGTCTTCCAGGATTAATATCTACTTACCTTATGTGCTCATCTCTCTCTCTCTCAATGTTAAATGAATAGTTGGATTGGCATAACATATTGTACGCAATACTACTGAAATTAAGTTCTTGACTGGTGATTATCATTCCCCCCTTTTTCCTTAGGTATGAAACTGGAGACCATGTGGGTGTTTATGCTGAGAATTGTGATGAAACTGTTGAAGAAGCTGGAAAATTGTTGGGTCAACCTCTAGACTTGTTATTCTCTATTCACACTGACAATGATGATGGCACACCCCTCGGAAGCTCATTGCCACCTCCTTTCCCTGGTCCTTGCACACTGCGCGCTGCGTTGGCACGTTATGCTGATCTCTTAAATCCTCCTCGGAAGGTTACCTTTTTGCCTTTGACAATTTATTCCCTTTTTTCTGTTCTTGATTAATTACTTCAATAATTGTTTTTAATGGTTTCTGATTGTTTGTGCTTTCAGGCTGCTCTGATTGCTTTGGCTGCTCATGCTGTTGAACCTAATGAAGCAGAGAGGCTTAAGTTTTTGTCATCACCTCAGGGGAAGGTTAGCAGATCACTAAGTTTTTGCTTCTTTTTTTTTTTTTTTTTTTTTTTTTTTTGAGAAGGGGGGTGGGGTGTGGTTCTTTTTGTTCTTGTTAGATATTTATCGTTTGTTTATGTGTTCTTGCTAATTCTGATTTCGATTTTCTTTGTCTAGGATGACTACTCAAAATGGGTTGTTGGAAGTCAGAGAAGTCTACTTGAGATCATGGCTGAGTTCCCATCAGCAAAGCCACCCCTTGGTGTATTTTTTGCAGCAGTAGCACCTCGCTTACCGCCCCGTTACTATTCAATCTCTTCCTCTCCTAGGTGTTTAATTCTTCCTAATTATGGTGATTTATCTCATAATATAGAGCTTCAACTAATATTACTGCATACAGATTTGCACCCAATAGGATTCATGTAACCTGTGCTTTAGTTTATGGTCCAACTCCCACTGGCAGAATTCACAAAGGAGTGTGTTCAACCTGGATGAAGGTAATGCTCAGCCAGTGGTTATGCTTATCATTTGTCTCTTTTTTCTATTTTTTAGTACTGTACTATTGTACTAGGTAGTCTATCAATTCAACATGTGCATCATCTCTAAGGCTTTGTTGTAATATTCAACCATGTTGAATGAAAACAGAATGCAGTTCCTCTGGAGAAGAGCCGTAACTGTAGCTGGGCTCCTATTTTTATTAGGCAATCTAATTTCAAGTTACCAGCTGATCATTCAACACCTATCATCATGGTTGGACCTGGTACTGGCTTCGCACCTTTCAGAGGATTTCTGCAGGTCCGGAGTGATTTTATAATAATGGAGTTTTATGGCTAGTGTATGTAAAGATGAAAATTAAATTTATAATTCTTTCTCCAGGAAAGAATGGCACTTAAAGAGGAGGGCGTACAACTTGGCCCTGCATTACTCTTCTTTGGATGTAGAAATCGTCGGATGGTAATGATTGTTGTTTTGTGTGTACCTTCAAGGACAATTAAATTTTGAAAAAAATTGAGTGCACTGTATGATTTCCTAACTTTGATCTTTGTTTATAGGATTTTATTTATGAGGATGAGCTAAACAATTTTGTGGAACAAGGTGTGCTCTCAGAGCTGATTGTTGCATTTTCACGGGAGGGTCCACAAAAGGAGTATGTTCAACATAAGATGATGGACCAAGTAAGTAGTGGTAGGAAACAAGTAAGATTGCTGTTTGTGAGGTGTAACATATTATTTCTAACTGCATCAACAATTCTTTTTCATGTACAGGCTGCACATTTTTGGAGCCTGGTTTCACAGGGGGGATATTTATATGTTTGTGGTGATGCCAAGGGTATGGCCAGAGATGTTCATCGGACTTTGCATACCATTGTCCAGGAGCAGGTACATACTCTACCCCTCGCCCTCCCAATCTCTCTCTCTCTCTCTGTCAAACAGGGGTTGCACCTATACCTAAGGAGAGGCAACTATCTTTCAGGGGTATAGGGAAATAATATGGTTCAGGGCTGGGTGTATTATTGCTACATATTTTACTATTATTCTTAAATCAAAATTTTGCCGTCACATACATGTATCACCTTTCCTTTATATGTGCTTATTTATCTCTTGTACACCTGATTTATTAAACTTTTGTTTCTTGACTTCTCGCATATTTTATCATTTAACATATAGTTGACTAGGCTCGGATTGGCAATGATTTTTAATAAATTTTTACGTTATCTAAAAAAAAAAAAACAATATATATATATGTATAGTTGACTAGCAACATTTTTTATACGTTTATTTGCTTAGATCGAATGGTGCTATGCAACATCCAATTGGCACTTTCCACTTCATCCATCTCACTTATTTTTTTTTTATTGTTTTATAAGTAATAAGAAATTTTATTAGAATAAAGGGAAGCTTTAAAAGAGAGACTAAAATTCCTAGAAATTACAATCGAAGGTTCAAAATATTCATGAAATCAACTATAGAAATACAAGAGACCTTCTCCCCGCCCCCACCCACTTCTTTTTTAAATCATCTTACACCGCTGTAATAAAGAATGCACAAAAATAGACTTGAGTTCAATCTCACTTATTTTTATGAGTGCCATTAGTGTTTGGTATTCGATTGGAGGAATCATGTTTCAAAATCTTTTTATGGTATGAATTTCAGGAAAATGTGGAACCATCAAAAGCAGAGGCTATAGTAAAGAAACTCCAGATGGACGGACGATACCTTAGAGATGTCTGGTGACAATCCTTTGTTGGTTGTAGCATCCAAAACAAAACGCAGCAGTAGATTCATTTTTCTTGAAGCTTAAGCCTCTTTGAATGGCTAATTCCTGCTCTCCTGGAGTCATGGCAGCAGGTTGGGACAAACATGATGAAAACCGAAATCTGGTTTCCTATAAAATTTATTTATGGTTTGCAACATGTTTGTCCCGTCTTCTTTTTCCCCCCTTTTTTTTTCTTATTTTTCAAATACAAGGAAAATTTATTTTTAGGGAACAAAATAGTTGCTTAATACAAAGATGTCCATGTCCAAAACAGAATACTCACAGGTAGTTTTGGATTGTGTTGTATGAATAATTATAATAAGGTAGAATATGACTGAATTTTGCTCTTGTTTGATGGACATTTAATTCTTCAGCCAGGGGCCTAAACTGATACAACTTCATTGTGGCAGTGCTATTGTGTATGATTTAAAAATGAACAAGTTTTGATGGTTGAATTTTCTCCTTGAATAGGACTGTCACTCTTTCTTTTAGGGCTTGGTGAGGGAAACAAACGTTGTTTTCTTAACATTGCTTTGATGTGCTTTCCCAGAAAAATATAGCTGGAATATAAAAAGAACAAGGACCAAAAAACGATGGGCACAGTCCAAGGGTCAAGGATACTACTTTAAATTACCCAAATATATTGTCGGAATACTTCTGATAGATCAAGTCATTCAACTGTTCAGATGGTAAAAATGTGAATGAAAACCTTGGTACGAAGAGCCAATCAGGTTCAAGACTTCTTAAAATTGATCAAATATAAGTTTCTAAATCCAACTTAGACCATAAAACACTATTAGACTGGTTAGTCATTTTTTTCAATTGTTTGAGAGACTAATGTGGCGTTTGGTACGGGAAAATCCACATTACTCCTAGCATCCAGATTCTTAGGAATGTGATTCCAATTTCTAAGAATGTAGCTATTCCTATGTTTGGTTTATTCTCAAGAATTTTAAATGAATTATTTATTTTTCTCATTCTATATTTAGATTTGAATGTAAATTACCAAGTCATTTAAAAAAAAAGGTTAAAATTATCAATTTATAAAAAATACAATTTTCTTTAACCTTGGGAATCTGAATTCCCACCTATTTTAAAGAGAATCCACATTCCTACTAAAAGGGGTTTAAGGGGAGAATCCAGATTCCTCTGACATCTGATTCCTTAGCATAATTTGCAATCAAATATGAGAATTTTTAAACATTTTTAAAAATTCTAAAACATTATCCTGTACCAAACGCCACATAAAAGTTACCTTTAAGAATCAAATTTACTAGTTAAAAAAAATCGTGGGCCTATTTGATATTAACTCAATTCTCCACATATTTTAATGAAATTTACCTTAAATTATATCTTCTCAAAAAAAAAAAAAAAAAAAGACCAGGGGCACTACAGTCATTAGCTCTGTCTCCCTTTAACGGCTCCACTTTTCCCGTACCACCGAAGAAGAATCAATATTTCTCTGGCAACCATAAAATCACCCTCACAAGGGCGCGCGCGTGTCTTCCACGCTCTCTCCCTTCCTTCCATAACTCTCTTCCTTTCTCTTCCGACCAACACACTCTCTCTCTCTCTCTCTCTCTCTCTCAATTTCATTCTAGGGTTTCTCGCTCTTCAAAAAAACCATGCCCTTATTATTATCACCATAGCTCAAAAAAGCAGCAACAACAACAACAACAACAATGGTTGAGAAAACCAAAAAGCAAAAAAAAAAAGCTTCATCAGCGAAGACGATATCTCCTCTCTCCTCCAGAGGTTCCTCCATTTCTCTCTCTCTCTCTCTCTCTCTCTCTCTCTCTCTCTCAANATGAAAACCTTGGTACGAAGAGCCACTTGGTATTCACCTTGCCTTAGCTGAGTTATTGGACATTACAACAGTGGTAGCCTATTGTTTTCTTTTATAGCTTGATGGTTCAGATTGGAAGTAATTCTGGAATGTGGGTGTGTGTTCAACCACTTGGAGATTTATCTTGAATTCATACCATTTGTTTTTGGTCTTCTAGAAGTTCAATTCCCAAATCAAGTTATTGGGAACATAACAGTGTTTATATTATATATGACCAATTCTTTGTTGTTTTCTCAGACTTTACGAAAAGGTCCACCACTGACCTTTAGATTCCTTATTGTGGTATTTTGGAACAAGATAAGATTATAATTTTTTAGACCTTGAGATGAATGCAGAAACAATGCAAGCACATGGTGACCCAACAAACTTCATTTTCACATTTTTCTTGAATTAGTAAAAGATTGACAGGTGCGATATCACTTTCTTATAGATTATTAGTGATAAACTATTTTAATTTTACACCAATAAATACATGACATCTCATAATTACTAAAAAAATATAAGAATAATAAAAAGCAGAATTTACCAAAAAAAAACAAAAAAACATGACATCTCAATGGCTGTTTTATCCAATAGCTCAAACACCTGCGATCTCCAATGGGATGTTTATTTCCAATACTTTTGTTTTCTTTCTTTTAACGTTTTCTCGTTGTCAATATAAAACCACATGGTCCAAATTGCACATTTGGTTTTGTTTTCTTTCTTGGTGATCGGTATATTTATATACTACTCAAAAAAATAGAAGTGCTTTATCAGTTTATTACTTTATTGTTTCAAAGTAGGCAATTATTATCAATTATTGGAGTATTTTAAGGATAAATTATTCTGTAGTTTGGTGGACAAGTATTTTCAACCTTCTCTGTTCTCCAACCTAACAAATTAATATACGCATTTAATATTCTATTAAAGGATACTTTCTTTAAAATATTAGTAAAAGTAAATTATACACAAATAGTTAAATTCTAAGAAAACTATAGTTTCAAAAAAAAAAAAAAAAAAAAAAAAACCTAAGAAAACTACACGATCACCTTGGATTAAATTTTCTCCAAAAAAAAAAAAAAACCCTTGGAATTAGCTAAGTGAAAATGAAATAAATAATTTAATAAAAGGTTTAGTTTTGCTGAAATACCTGTGATTAAAAATACAAACTGTGATAAACAAGGTACAAAGAAAAGCGGGAAATAATTGATTAAACCATGTGTTTCACTTGAGACTTGTTAAGGGAATTAATTTGGCAATTATTGAACATAAAGGGTAGAGAGAGAACTCAATTTAAAAAGATCAATTTTTTTAGAAGAAAAAAAAAGGAGAAAAAAATTTAAGTTAGTGAGAAAATGGTTAAAAATAAATGGAAGCTAATTACTTATTTGTATCATGATTTTATAGCTAGTTTCCTTCTTTTATTTTTTATTTTTTTTATTTACTTCATTACTCTCTAAAATATCGAAAATAATAATAGAAATGGACTTAATAATGGTTTTATGGATAAAATATATGGTAAATTCAATTAATATATCTTAAGATTTGGGTTAATATTAATCAGGTTCAAGACTTCTTAAAATTGATCAAATTAGTTTCTAAATCCAACTTAGACCATAAAACACTATTAGACCGGTTAGTCATTTTTTTCAATTGTTTGAGAGACTAATGTGGCGTTTGGTACGGAAAATCCACATTATCAATTTCAGTTTTTGTTGATTGGATTGTGAAGTATTTTGGGTTTGGGCAGGTACTCGGCGACGACGGTGCTGGCTTTGCTTCAAGAAGTGACGCACAGTGCGGAGGTGAATATGGATTGGAATGCGTTGGTGAAGAATACTTCCACTGGGATTTCTGATGCTAGAGAGTACCAGATGCTATGGCGCCATTTAGCTTACCACCATACTTTGCTTCATAAATTCGATCATGGAGCTCAGCTTCTGGTCAGTCACTCTGCCACTTTTATTAGTTTTTTTTTTTTTTGGTATCCAAGTGTCCAACTGTATTGGAATCCAGAGTGTCTATGTACACACAAAATTTGTCAAAAAACTTCACACCCTGGCAGATTGTTAGTGGCAGGTGAAAAAAGAGTAGTTCTAAGTTTACATGTCACAACTTTTTCCACAACTATCTTACACTTTTTCCTTAACCCACCACTTTTTCTCCGTCACTCATAGTCTGCCGCATGTGGCACAAGTTGTGCCATTTTATGCGGTCTTAGAATTTTTTGTGAAAAAAATGATGCCAATGGTGGCTCTAGATTAGTAAAAGTTTGTCAACTCAATTGTTGTGAAAAAAATTGTTAATTTTTTTTTTTTTTTTTGGGTGTGTTTGTAGCATTTTCACATCGATCATATTCTTGTTACATTAATAGTAAAATTTGTAGTGGTTCTAGCATTTTCTTGAGTTTTTAGGAGATACACTATAGAGTTACTAAAATCCTTTTCATCCATTTTGAATATTTAAAAGAAAAAAAATGTTAAGAGTGATGCCAGGGTTACTAGTATACTACAAATTTTACTACATAACTTTATAACAAAGTGATGTATCATGAATTCACTTCAAAATGTGTGTGAATTGATTTGTTAATTAATGTCATTGGTGCCACTTTTAACAACATAATAAATAAATGTTTGAATTAGTTTTTATGATTGATAACACATTAGTTTGTAAGCCTTATGTAGTAAAATTTATAATATCCTTAACATCATTCTTTTTGAAATGAGTAGATTAGATTTTACCATGGAATAAACATTAACTAATATTGTTTTGATATTTATTAAAATTTTGATGATGTAACAAAATCTGATCCACCTTATTTCAAAATGAATGGATAATATGAAACTATAGTTGAATGCTGTAATATGTTAAAAAAAGAAAAAGGTCTTACCTAATGCATATGATGGGGTTTGTGAGAAGGTTAATATGATGGCTAGTATTGAAGTTTTGGTATTCGATGGTTTGATAGTAAATAGTTGAATTTGAAGCACATTTAGGCACATGGGAGAGGTGCTAAATATGTAATGTGTTATAAGAATTGGCGAAATTATCTGGGTTCTACAGGGTGGTATTTTAGAAAATGTTGAATGACCCTAGTTTGTATTTTTTTTGGCTAGCAAGTAAAAGATTGCCAACTAACATTTTGGCTTGGCAATGAATATTTGACAGCCTAAATGTTTTGGCAACACAGTGTGGAGTCTTGTAATTATAAGACTAAGCGTAACATTGAAAATGTGTTTGTCTTGGTCATTTTTTCTCCCGGTCTTTGGATGGAAGCAACTGAACTTTTTATGTGATGATAGTGATTAAATCCTATTGGAACAGGTTTTGGCATTCCATAGAACATTCTTTTAAGTTTAATTATGAATACATTAAAAATATAGCCAAGTTATCTTGCGAGCTTGAAGTAAAAATTTATTAGCTTCTTGCACACCCACTTCTTTAGTGAAATGGTACTTATTTCTGGTCCTATCATAATAGAATGAAATACTTGTACTGTGCATAAATACGTTATCATCTCAAAACTTTCTCAGATTTATATAAATTAAAATTTCCACCTCTTGTGAGACAACTTTCGCCCCACCAAATTGCAAGCTATACCTTTTCTTTTGTCTAAAATAAACTTTTCCTCGCATGCCCAGAGTTATACTTAAGATAGATATATTTTTCATGTAACACCGATGTTAACATTGGCTTGCAGGATGATGATAGTGATTTGGAATCTGAAGTGGAAGCATTTCCCCCTGTTAGCTGTGAATCTTCAACAGAGGCTGCAGCATGTGTGAAGGTAAGTGAATAAATTGCATACTAAATGACTGATGTGTTTTCATTATTTTGATTTTCTTGGTAAATACTTTTAATGAAATAGGTTTTGCTTGATGAATTGACTATTTCTATTTTTTACTTTACTGGATGGCCAAATAGCCCTGCCAGTTTGCTTAGAATTATGCTTTTTTTTTGATAAGTAAGAAGAAAATTTATTTCAAAACTACTTCATGAGTAGTCAAATGGAAGGGAATCACTAGATGCGAGCCCCCAAGCCTGAGATCAATCAAACATAGAACCAATAAATGAAGCAAGCAGCTGGTCTCCTGAGCTTTCCACATCCTCAGACATGCATTTATTGCGCTTCCGAGCTTCCCCAACCAATTCATCCAACCAAAAAGGAGATCTGGTTCTGTTCTTAGTAAGACCCAAGAGACCCCAAAAGATCTAAAGACAAAATGCCACAAGTGATTAGCCTTCTCACAATGAATCAATAAATGATCCACTGATATGATGAAGACAAGGAAGTGCTCAAGGAAAAAGAAGATTAAATATACAAAGATTCAAGAATTGTGGTCTAGTTTTGATGTCGGACCTTCTTAGCACCATTGATAGGTCATTTTAGTTATTAGTATTAAGTCTTTTAGGTTGAGAAGCTGCTGGATCAGTTTTAATTAAGTTCTATTAGAATAAGGGCAATTTGGTAATTTTCACAAATCTGGCATGGGCTGTCCTTGGTCGTACCAAAGGCCCATGAGTCTTATTTAACGTTTGCGTATTATTAAGTCTTTTATTTAATTATTACTAGTATTCCTATTCATTCTAGGAATAGGTTATTTAGAGTGCAAGTCCTACTAGGAAAAGGATAACTATAGCCTCTATGTAAAGGCAGTCATGTTATGGAGAATATTGTGATTGATTAATAAAATTCAGCAGCTTATTTTTAAGCTTTGTTTGTGTGATGCAAACTTCTCCAAGGTGTGATGCCAAGGAACCCTAGGTGTGATGCTTAGGAAGACCTAAGTGTGATTGCCTAGTGTTTTATTTATGTTATTTTCTGTTTATCCCCTGTTTCAGCCCCAAAACAGCCATCAACATTCATTCTTTCCTAACCTAAACTCTTAACCATCAACCCTTATTCAAGAATTCATCAAGAAACCTAGTATAGTGCTGAACTTCTTAACGGACTTGTATCAGATAATGATGGAGGACCATGGCAGCAACCATTGAAGACATATAAAATGCGTCCTAAGACTTTTAATTAGTTTTAAGTGTTAGGGGTATTTTAGTAATTTTATGTTTTCTGGAATGGGCTGTGTTATTAGTTCATTGGGTTTTATTTAAGTTTAGTTATTTAATTTGGGTTTAGTATTAGAGCCCAAGGAGTCCAAGTCCAAGTTTTATTAGGTTTTTAAGAAATCCTAGTTCTACTAGGATTAGGTTTAGTCTTCTATTTAAAGAGTTGTGGTGTTTTCTATTGAGGGGGAGATTAATAATATTTTCAGACTTTAGAGCTATAAGTGTGTTGCGGTTTGTGTCAAGGAATCCTAGGAGTGATTCTTAGGAATTTATCTTGTATTTACTGTTCATGATTACTATTCACAGCACTGTTCACTGCAACCAAAATCTTGATTCTCACCTTTGTTTCATTCCTAAAGCCCTATTAAACCCTGTTCCCCTTGTCCTACGTCAGATAAGCTTACAATTATGCTTTGCTGACAAAAAGATCTAGAATCCAATCTAGACATGTGTAAGAATATACAAGTGATTAGAAAGCTTTGATTTCATGAATTTATTACTGTTTAGAATCACTTAGAAGATTGATGATTGAAATACAAAGAGGCTGTCCCATGATATATGTTCTGGCTCAAGTAGAGTTCCATAAACTGCCAGCAACTTGCTGATTCTGAACTGTACATATTCCATAGAGGAAGTTTTAAAATTGGTTTTTAGCATAGAGAATAAAAATTGTGGCTAAAGACTTGGGTATGTGACATCAATTAGGGCGAAGAAGCATGCTTTTTTTTTTTTTTTTTTTTTTTGATAGGTAAGAAAAAGTATATTCAAAAAACTGTGAGATGCAAAAAAACACCAGCATAATAAAAGTACAAAAACGATAAAACAGCAAAAACATAAAAAGCATTAATTACAAAGAAGAAGAGAGCTAAGGAAAAAAGGAATAAAGTCACTAGATGTGAGTCCCCAATCCCTAGCCCAATCAAAAAGGGAACCAGAAAAGAGAGCAAGCAGCTGGGTCTTCAGATCTATCCAAATCCTCAAACGTCCGCCGATTGCATTCCCTCCAAATACACCACATCAAACACAGCGGAACTAGATTCCAAATGTAAGATGATTGCTTCCCCAACCAATTCCACCAACTAAATAAACAATCTTGCACCGTACGTGAGGGAACCCATGAAATCCCAAAAATCCTAAAGACATCCACTGTCTCACCGCAGCAACGACACATAATGCACTAGTCAACGAAGAAGCAACACCACAGTGAAGAAGCATGTGCCGTCCCTCCCCCTGACCAATCCACTCCGAAATTCCACTGTGTACAATTTACCATTTGTAGATAGTAATACATCTTGACCGTGTTCTTCTATAAATGGGTGGGACAGCTGAGGTTTTGCATCAAAATGGTTTGATTAGATATTCATGACATTTTGATTTTTTTTCTCAAAAAAATGACATTTTGATTGTTTGCATTTTATTGATTCTGGTTTTATCCCAGTTGTATATGCGTTCAGCTTTTATCCATTTTGATCAACCTCAAAAAAATGACATTTTGATTGTTTGCATTTTATTGATTCTGGTTTTATCCCAGTTGTATATGCGTTCAGCTTTTATCCATTTTGATCAACTTCTGGAGTATTCATGCCATCAAATATCTGTTCAGTCGTTTAGATTCTTATTTTCGCTGGCAGGTCATGTTTTCACATCTGATAGGGGTTTGATATGTCTGAACAATGATGGTGCTTGAATTATTTGTTGATTTAACTGATTTATAGATCTTCGTTTTCTCCTGCTTATTTTATGGGAATGGTTGCTTTGTTCAGGTTCTAATTGCTTCTGGATTACCAAGTGACACTAGTATCCCAACCAGCTCAATAGTTGAGGCTCCATTAACCATATATATACCTAGTGGCTCTTCATCAAGAGATTCTCCTTCTGAAAATTCAGAAGCCACTTGTTCAATGCAAGGGATGAACATTACTGTTCCTGTGTCTGTTCAGAAACAGACCCTTCCTTCAGCTGCTGCACCTCATGAATTATTGGATGCAAATGGATCAGCAAATGGCAGCATGCCTCTTCGAAGGAAAAGAAAACCATGGTCAGAGGATGAAGATCTGGAACTGATTGCTGCTGTGCAGAAATGTGGTGAAGGAAATTGGGCAAATATTTTAAGGGGAGACTTCAAGGGTGATAGGACTGCTACACAGCTATCTCAGGTTATTTTCCTTCTGTCAACCAACACATTAAACTTTACTTGGTTGTTTCATTAGTAAGCATTTGATTAATAGTTAATAGAAACTTTCTAGGTTAAAGCCGTTTCCTTATGGATAATTATAATTAAAAAAAAAAAAAGTGTTTAGAGTCACTGGATCCCATCTGTGATTGATCAAGAAATTCAGCTTCGTAGTCTAGTTGAACCACTTAGGCTGTGGGATGGATGATAGCTGACTCATCTCTAAGAAATCACTCAGATGTACCATCTATTAGACAGACTAATTAAGTCTAGTAAACTACATGAACTGCGAATCACCTGATTTTACAATTTAGGGCCGTAAACCTTTTTAACATCTTGAAAAGTCTTTTTTTAGTTCACATGGTGCTGTTTAGTTTTTGCCTTATTAAAGTAACATACTTCCTCTATATGAATTATGGTCTCCTATTTTGCATCTCACTTCATATATGTTCCATAAGGGAAATAAAAGAAGTAAACTGAGACAGTAGTTTGTATGCAGAATGAACTAAAATAAATCATTTTGAAATTAAGGGCGTATTTTGGATGACTTACAATTTTTTTTTTCCGAACATGTGATACAATGTAGGTCATGCTGGTGAAAAACTGAAAATTTAACCTCAATCAATTCTTAGAGCTGTTTTGCCCTTTCCTTTTTGCATGGTTTTTCTTTTCTTCCTAACATTGATTGTTATGGGCTTTTCTTACATATGCAGAGGTGGGCCATTATTAGGAAGCGACGTGGCATCTTGAATGTGGGAACCAATCCCTCTGGCTCTCAACTTTCTGAGGAACGGCGGGCAGCTCATCATGCAATCTCCCTAGCCCTCATGCCTGTTAAAAGCCTAACAGCAGCTCGCCCTGGTAATCTCTTCTCCATTTTGATCTATTTGACTTTATTGAAATACCTGGCAAACAATTTATCAAATTCTATTACTGCTTGATTAATCAGTCTGTTCCACTCTTATTGGATGTATTTGCAAGATGAAGAGATGTTACATTCACAGTTTATCATGAATCTCAACTACTTGGTGGGTGAAACACCTCTTTCATGGGGGACATGCTTGTTTGATAACCTCCATAAGCTGCTTATTTGTTTATCCCTGAAGTTGTGGTGGAAGGTCAACCAAAGCTGATGCTATTTTCTCATCATAGCATTCTATGTGTAGTTCAGGCCAATGTTTTGAATCTTCTTTGTTGCTAGCCTGCTGGGTCAAATGCTTAGTAGTGTTTGATCATGTGGAGATCTTATATACTATATATATATGTGTGTGTGTGTGTGTGTCATAGCGTTCTATGTGTAGTTCAGGCCAATGTTTTGAATCTTCTTTGTTGCTAGCCTGCTGGGTCAAATGCTTAGTAGTGTTTGATCATGTGGAGATCTTATATACTATATATATATATATGGAGAAAATTTAATTGTATGAAATTTTTTAGCAATCAATTTCTTGATTTATTCCAATCCCATGATTTTCTCCAATAATCCAATGCTTTGTTTGGTCTTTACTAATACGGAAAGTATATACTTTCCTACAGAATTATTAAATTTTCCTGTAAGACAGATCGGATATAATTTTGACAAGGCAAAATGAATTTCCCTGAGAAGATAAGATAAATGATGTGTGTTTCTTAAAGCTTTAAACTTCTATACTTTAGCTGAAAGCAATTTACAAAGTTGTCTTAAATTTGTATGAATGGTTATCTTCTGTTACATGATTGATTGCGTACTATTTTTTGGTTTATGATGTTTCTAATGCAATTAGTCTTTGGTACTTGCCTTTTCTAAATATGGACGATCCTTTGAATTTGGATCAGCTGGCACAAATACAACCAGTAACTCTGTGCTTCCAACTACAACTGCTGAAGCTGTTAAGATTGGCAGCAGCTCACTACAAGCCAAAGGCCAGTCTCAACAGGGCCCTGTCCCTAAAAAATCATCTCCTGTGGGATCATTGGGTTCCACAGAAAAATCTCGAGTATCTGCAAAAAAGCCTTTAACAAAGCCTGGTATTTGTTCAGATTCTGCGTTAAGAGAAACTGCAGTTGCTGCTGGTGCACGAATTGCTTCTCCATCAGATGTTGCATCATTTATCAAGGCTACTCAGGCAAAGAATGCTGTCCATATCAAACCCACTGGTGTTTCTTCAACAAAATTGCCCATGCCTCGTGGTGTGTCAACTCAAATAGAAACTCAAACCAATGTACGTTATGTTGGCACTGGCCTTGAAGCTGCATCGTCTTCCTCCCATCCTGCTGTCACAGTCATACCTACTGCTTCGCATTCTGGTTCAGTAAAGGCTGTCTCGCCAACGATTCAGCATAGTCCATCCACCTTTGCCACATCATTGAAGATGTCATCTGAACAGACTAACATTGTTAGCTCTACTCTGCCCTCTGAAGTTCTGCCAAAACAGGAGGTTAAGACTGCAGAAGAGATCAAAGCTTCGGCATCAGGCAATGCACCCAAAGAGCAAGTCCAAGAAGATAAAGCACCGTCATCAGACACTGAAACAGTGTCTAAAATACAAATGACTGATGTTAAGAATCCTAATAGTTCTTTGAACATGAAGACAGATGATAGTGCTGAAGGAACTGTTGTTGATGACCAGGCTGAAACTAGACAAAATGCAAATGAAAATGAGATGATGAGTTCACCAGTTAGAGGTGACAATCAATCTGCCCCTGAGGTGAACTCTGAGAATCAAAGTGCAAATGAGAAACGGGCAAATTTGCCAAGCATGATAGAAGATGAATGTGGTGAAAAGCAGGAGGTTCTAATTAAAATTGAGGCTGGCAATGAGATTGAAGGGGAGAAGGTTAAGTAACTTGTGCAAATTACTCTTAACAGGATTTTGTTGGGTTCTATTTTGAATTGTTTTGGGAAAATCGTGTTAGTGTAAATCTAAATGTTAAAGGATATTGAAAATAAATAAATAGATGAGCATCTTTGTAATATTATGCTAAAATGTGTTATTATGATAGTTTCCCTATATATATATATAGAGAGAGAGAGAGAGAGAGAGAGAGAGAGAGAGAGAGAGAGAGCAGGGTGTTATTAATGTCTTGAAGAAAAGAAAAAAAGAAGAGCAGAAATTGTCCACGTATGGTATGCATGGATGAGACTGAGCAGAAGGAAGCTAATAATGAAAGTAGCTAATTAAAATGTATTTCAAATTCAAATCCAAATGTTGTCATCCAAATACAACCTTAGATAAAACCTGAAATTTAGACCGTTAAAACAACCTTCATCCTGGACAAATGAGAGCAGGGAGCATTCAAGCCAGAAGGCAGTTGACCATCTGTTTCTTCTTCGCTACGTTGCTAGGGAACTATGGTCTCTTTCCTCTTTGTTGGGCGTCAATTGGGTTGCACTTCAAGGTTGTGAAGGTGTTAATATCCAAGGACAGCTATTTTATAGGCACTAGAGCAATGCAATTATTTTATTTTATTTTATTTTTAATGCCTGAATGTGGTGTCTGCAGAAATAAAGAAAGATATACTTAACCTATGATTATATTGAATTCTGATTCTTTGGTGCCATAAATATTATACATTCACTGAGTGGGATTAAACTTGCCATCTCATCTTTAAAATATCAGTTTTTGTGAATTGAGACTTATGATGGTTTGCCTTTTCTTTTTGGGATTTTTTAGATATGTGAATATTTTTGTCTTCATCTTTAAATGATTTACATGCTGCTAGAGTATCTCAAAGAAAAAAAAAAACTACTATAGTGACACATTTTCTAACCTTTACTTAATAACCAAAAATAAAATTATGTAAAAGAAAAATAAAATCTCTGGTGCCATACATTTATGCACAGTAGTAAAGTCCACTGCATGGATGGTTCAAATATGTGCAATTGATTCTCACCTTAAAGATTCTATGTTTATGAAGACCCCCTTTAGAGATAGATTAGGATTACATTGAAGTTAACCTGTTATTTGGCATTTACTGTTAGAACACCTGTGTATGTAGATAGATAGATTAGGGCATGTTTGAACACCTGTGTATATTCATTTATGTCAATTATATGACCCTCCAATTGAGTCCAGCTCTCTTTTGCATAATTCTTGAAGCTGAGGCACTTTAGTTGGATGTTCAGGATTTTTATTCTGAGATTTCAAGTAATTAAGAAATATAATTGCAGAAGATCCCAGCTTTGATTTATCCTCTTTGGATGACCATGTACTTGATCTTGGTTCCTATTAACAACTCTTGGCCACAGTATTACCATACTTTTGCGTGTGCGTGCGTGTGTACATTCAATGAGTTGTGGAGAAGGTTTTGAATCCAATTTCTTCCCGTAGAAAGATCAAGTAATGTCATTAATATAAAGGGTTTTGGCCAGTATTAGCAGACTTGAATTTGCCAAATGCATGTTTACGGCTTTCTTGTACGAATATATATGTGTGTGGAAATCCGTGGGAAGATAAATGCATTACCATACAGAAATAAAGACATGAAAAGTTTTTTGTTTCACTGAAATGAAATACGAGAAATGAAGATTGAAATAAAGGGGGATGATCCCTATTAAATCATATATTTATACAACAAAGACAATGTAAGGCAACAATAACCTCTCTTCAATTTCTAACTGCAAAGGCTATCTAAGACAATCACAATGAAGAGAAAAGATTCCAGACAATGATTCTTGATACACTAAAAAGTGAATAAAACAAAGCAAAGTAGAGAAAGGCTAATCTACTTTGTAATTAAGAAATATAATTGCAGAAGATCCCAGCTTTGATTTATCCTCTTTGGATGACCATGTACTTGATCTTGGTTCCTATTAACAACTCTTGGCCACAGTATTACCATACTTTTGTGTGTGCGTGCGTGTGTACATTCAATGAGTTGTGGAGAAGGTTTTGAATCCAATTTCTTCCCGTAGAAAGAACCAAGTAATGCCATTGATTTAGGAGGGTTTTGGCCAGTATTAGCAGACTTGAATTTGCCAAATGCATATTTACGGCTTTCTTGTACGAATATATATGTGTGTGGAAATCCATGGGAAGATAAATGCATTACCATATAGAAATAAAGACATGAAAAGTTTTTTGTTTCACTGAAATGAAATACGAGAAATGAAGATTGAAATAAAGGGGGATGATCCCTATTAAATCATCTATTATACAACAAACACAATGTAAGGCAACAATAACCTCTCTTCAATTTCTATCTGCAAAGGTTATCTAATACAATCAGAATGAAGAGAAAAGATTCCAGACAATGATTCTTGATACACTAAAAAGTGAATAAAACAAAGAAAAGTAGAGAAAGGCTAATCTACTTTGTAAGTCCAGCTGCCATATCACTGTATTGTTTCTGTAATGCTGGAGTCACACATGAGAAGATTGATGGCTTTTGCTTCTTCGACTTAACCCCAAATAAGAAAGACCTTAAGGGAATTCGAGCCCGATTTGTTAAGTACTTCTTTAACCCAAGTTCCTCATCCAGTTGTGTCAGCATCTTCTCAACATCAACCTTCAGTGATTTCACACGATTGAGCCCTGCATGAAGTTCCTCAAAAATCTTATTGTTCTCCTGTTTCATGTTGAGGATCTCACCTTGAAACTTTGCAGCCTGATATTTACAAAGATTTGTCTTATCTGCTTTGGAATCTGTATTGGATATTGTTGATATCTCAGCTTGAATGATGCATAAGGATGAGAATCTATTCTGTAGGTCATCTTTCAGTACTGCATTATGTTCCAACCATAATGATAGTTCAGTTTGTATCTCTCTCAGGTGTCTGTATATTGGTCTGGCATCTGATTGTAAAGAATGTTTTTTACCACTTCCTTCATGCTGTTTATTTTTTAGTTTCTGGTACTCTTCACGCAAATCTTGGATTGAAGATTGGAACTTTTGTAACTGCTGAACTGAAGAGCTAATCCTCAACCAGAATTCCAGGTTTTCCTCCAACAGATCATCAATGTCTGAACGAATTTTTTCTTGAATAGCTAAAGTAGCATTTTGTTTCGTTATATGATTTAGCCTCCTCATCTTATTTTTGTCATTCTCTAGTAATAATTTCAAGTGTCCATGTGATTTTTCATTTGTTTCTGTGGAATTAGGATATATTTCACCAAAGAAATCAGCGAGTAAATGTTGGTCCGAACGGGGGCCCCGAGATGTTTGAGGCATGTCCTGTTGTACGTATTTATTTTCTGGTGTAGTGTAAGGTCCTACTGTTAGGCTGCCTAATTTCTGTTGTAAAGATTGGATCACCTCATCTTTCGAGGTAATAGCACTCTTCATTTCTCTTACCTGCATTGCCAGTTCAAAGATGCTATCCCGGTTTTTCTGCTCCACTTCATTGAGCGTGTTCCTTACTGACTTATAATTAGTAAGAACTGTAGTTAACTCCTCTAGCAGAATCTTTTCTCTGTCCTCTAACCCCTTTACAAAAAGTGAATTCCAGATTGGTTGATCTTCTTCCTCCTTGGCCTCTGAATCATGTGGCTTAACGTCAAGATTCCCATCTACTGTCTCAGGTGAATCTTGCTTCTCATCTCTTTCCTGCTGTATTGGTTCCTGAGTTTTTCCTTTTTCAGGCATCAAACTGAGGTCATTGCTTGACTTAGGCTGGTTTTCTCTTTCAACTTCAATAGAATTATTGAGTGCTAGAGTGTCATCATCATTCTTCTCTACCTTTTCTGCCATCACATCCTTTGAGATTATTGATTCATAAGGAGCCATCATATCACTTTCTTGAGTTTTTTCTTTTTCAGGCATCAAACTGAGGTCATTGCTTGAGTTAGGCTGGTTTTCTCCTTCAACTTCACCGGAATTATTGAGTGCTAGAGTGTCATCATCATTCTTCTCTACCTTTTCTGCCATCACATCCTTTGAGATTATTGATTCATAAGGAGCCATCTTGTCACTTTCTTGAGTTTTTTCTTTTTCAGGCATCAAACTGATGTCATTGCTTGAGTTTGGCTGGTTTTCTCCTTCAACTCCAGTGGAATTATTGAGTGCTAGAGTGTCATCATCATTCTTCTCTACCTTTTCTGCCATCACATCCTTTGAGATAATTGATTCATAAGGAGCCATCTCATCACTTTCTAGAGTTTTTTCTTTTTCAGGCATCAAACTGAAGTCATTGCTTGAGTTAGGCTGGTTTTCTCCTTCAACTTCAACGGAATTATTGAGTGCTAGAGTGTCATCATCATTCTTCTCTGCCTTTTCTGCCATCACATCCTTTGAGATAGTTGATCCGTAAGGAGCCATCTTATCACTTTCTTCATCCAAGTTCTCTTCTGCTTTGGCATCAGGAACAGCTCTGACTTCCTCAACCTCCTCATCCTGCTTCACACTCGGAAAGTTCCCAGAAAGATGAGCAAGGTTACAACTTGCTTCTGTGGAATGTGTTTGGAGGTTATTATTTTGGTCTGTCAAACATTGGATCTGATTTTTCATTCTCAGCACCTCCTCCTCTAACTCTTTTATCCTGTTACTCATTATGTCCGAACTTTGCATCAGAGTCTTCTTGGCCTCTTCCAAGCTTCTAATGTGTGCATGAAGTTCATCTGTTTCTGACCTTAGTCTATTCACCAAAACAACCTGAGAAGAGACAGAAGTTTCAAGAGCAACAACATGAGTTACAAGTTGATCAATATTCTCTGCCAGTTCCATCACAGTGAGAGAGGTTTTTGAATTCACATCAGCTAGTTTCACAATCTTATCATGTTTCTCTTGTTCTAAGTCCTTCAATTCCGGTCTCATGCTCTCCTGCCAATTTGTTTGTTTTGAAAGAATGTCATGTCTCTCTTGTTCCTCATCAATTATCTCTTGGTCTAAGTCCTTCAATTCAGGTCTCATGCTCTCCTGCCAATTCATTTGTTTCGAAAGAATTTCACCTTTAAGGGTCCCAAACTTCTCATGGGCTTTCTTAATCCTTTGGTGCTCTGCGTTTGCATCCTCCACTGATTTCTCATGTTTCTCTTGCAACATAACTAAAGTCTGTTGGCATGATTTCAGAGCGCTGGTAGCCATCAAACTTCGCGCTTCATCATCTTCAATAACATTGTTTATGCCAAACTCGTCTTGTAAGCTGCAAACTCTTTTATGTGTTTCAGTGATTTGGTTTTCAATTTCCCAGTACTTTTCATATCCACGTTCATACAACCTTTGTGCAAATTCCATTTCAGTTTGTAGTGCCAAAATTTCTTTCTGAAGCATATCAATCTCTTTTAATGCCTCAGCTTTGCTCAGTCCTGAAGTTTGAATAACAGCAGCTTTAGCAGAACTAGAGGTCCTCTTGGGTGGACCTTTCCTTGAGGTCGACATAGATAGGCTTCTGAAATCTTTAGATGGAAGCTTGGGGACTTTTGGGATACTTGAATTAGGGACAGCCTCATCAACCATGTCCAATTTTTTTGGATCATTAAAAGAAGTGGATGTTCCAGGGAGATTTTCTTCTTCTTCTTCTTCTTCTTCTACATCATCACCTATTGCATACTCAACCCGCTCAGGAAAAACTGTGGCAATGGTGTGGTTGGCACTTTGTAGCTCTGTTGATAGGCGATCATATCTCTCTGCCAGAGCCCGGTATGCCCGAAATGATTCTTCCACGAAGTATACAAGTTCCGGCCTCTTCCTGTAGTACATTTCTGCCCTCTGTGCAAAGGAGTCCCCTTCCTGGTCAATGATTTTGAGAGTGTTTTTCACCCTCTCCTCCATATCTGTTAATTTGAAAATGCATGTCAATAGCTAGTGGTTACAATAGTCTCTCAAAATATAAATGCGTAACCGTTCTTAATAAAGTAAAATCTACATTATATAACTTGGAAATTCAAAGACAAATTTGAAAGCAATGAAACCATTCAACAATCTTTCTTACAAAATCAAAAATAAGTTTAGAAGAAATGTTTATATCCCTTTGAATGATAATGGTACCGCCGTACGTACCTGAAGGAATTGCAGATTGCAGTTGACATAATAGACAACTATATTATTATATTTTTCATGCCAATTTCAGGTTATATTTGATCTTAAATTATTATGTCATGGTGATCCTTTGAGTTACAATGTTCTAGGTGTAGGCTTTCAGAAAATGGATCAATGAAATCTATATATATGGATACCAGTGAAGAACAAATGAACGTAATTCCATGCAAGGGAATAGATGAACATTTATGTAAAATTATTCAATGCAAACAGTCTATAACACGTTCCTCTTATGTTAAGAGGAATCCCACGATTATGTGAGAGGAAGGTATAATTTACGCCTATAGTCAACCATTTTCTAACACGGTTAAAAAGATAAGTTGAGAAAATTAAAATAGACTCGAAGTGCAAAGGCAGAACCAAATAAGAGTCAAACCAAACCAACGTAAAAGTGAAATGTTCTACATTGAAATAATGTGTTAATATAAGAACTAAGAAATACCCCCCCATCAAAAAAAAGAACTGAGAAACCCCCAGATTGGTATTAATTAATAAAAACCAAACATGCATTGAATATATACCTCGGAGGTTTTGGTCCAGCCATTTTGACTGCTTTGTCCTGATGTGGCTAGCCCACCACCATGAATATGCATTGCTTGCTGCTCTCTGCAACATTCTCTCTTCTTTTTCTTTTTCAGAGAAAATCCAAAGACAAGCAACCCATCAAAGAAAAAACTTTGATGGTGAGGTGAAGGTGAAGGTGAAAGGAAGGAGGAGATGGCAAAAGAGAAAAGCAGCTAGGTGCAATGCCTGATTATGGAACCAGGCATGGAGAGGAGGATACTTCGCCACAGGTATAGGTGATAGATCAAATGAAATTGAAAGCTAATTTTGGAGGCCTTTAAAGTTCAATGCATAAAAGTTCACTAATAGGCTAAGTCCACAATATTTTTATAACAAATCTTAGGTGGCAGTTGTTATTAGTTCTAATCTGAATCTACATTTGAAAATAACAACTTGGCACGTAGTAGTTTTAGTTTTTTATTTATTTTTATTTTTTTGATTGAATGGCACATAGAATTTGTTGTGTTAGTATTGTGAAAATGTTGTGAACATAACAATTAACATAATAATAATTTTTTTTTAAATATGTTATTTGATAATTATAGTGATTATTAATAGGCATTTGTTAGGGGAGTACTCCTTTTAATAAGGATGAATGATTTTTTTTTCTTTTATTTAAAGAAAACATGATGTGCCAAAATGGTAATTGAGAGTTTAAATATAGGATGGAACTTAAATTTAATTAAAATAATTATTAAAATAATAATTTGTAAAATTGTGAAATTTTAAAAGCTTTTATTATAGGTCAACTAAAAATAAAATTGCTTCAATCTTATATATATTATAGATTATAGATGTCTCTGTTTGGTGTTTTTTTTTTTTTTTTTTTTTTTTTGGGATCGATTACAACTTTTTTGACCATCTATTAAGTTGCAACACATCATTTTTAACATAGTCCTGATATTGTTGGTAGCCCAATGAACTGGAATTGTTGCTAGCAAAGAATGAAATATTGCTGCTATGGTTAGAAATACTCCTAGTGTATTACAACTGGAATATCTTGTCTATAACAACATGCGCCTTAGGATTGGAATGCGTGACCTGGTGGATTGTGCCAATATTGTGAGAGTCTACATTGTTGTGAGTTGTGTTTCCTTCTAAATTTAGTGTGTTGTATTAGTTTTCTTTTGTTGGAAGATTGTTTGCTGAAAATTAATAAAAATAAATTCTATCTTTAAAATTTGCATTTTAAAAATATTGTAAAAAGTTAATTCAAACTTACCTTTAAAAGCCCACCTTACCATCACCAAGTAGCCTTGTTAAAATGAGAGCCCAACAACCACTTGCATATCACTTTGGGCCCGTAGAGATGGCCTAGTCTTAACAAAAGGTAATAACTTTTGAGTCCAAAAAAATGGACCCAAAACAACCTTGTTAATGTAGGTATTGTATTTGACCTTTCTTAAGGACTAGCTTGCAACATGTGCAATGCACGAGTTTTGTTAAATGTTACATTAATATTATTTTTTAAAATTGAAAAAAAAAAAAAATGAAGTGCGGTTGAATTGAAGTAGTTTAATCAGTCTTTTTTTGGTAAAAAGATTTGATTCATGTTTTGAGTTTTTAGGGACTATTTCTTATTCTATTAGCAATTGTAACGTATTATGATTTAAAATTGAATAGAATTTAGTATTTTATTAGAGACCTTTGTCACTTGAAAGAGGTAAGAGATGGAGAAATATTAGGTGTTTGTGTTTGATGGGAAGATCGACAACCTATGTAGATATGCAGAGAGGAAGGTGAAAAAAAAAATCTCTTTAGAGGCCAACGGTATGAGACAGAGAGAGAATTTGGAAGTTTATAGGAATTGTGGATTAGAACTATGGATAATCTCTTCGGATTTTGAACCCAATAACTCACTTGACTCTAAAAATAAAAAATTAGATGGACATGTGATGCAAAATTGAGAATCTAAATAGATTTTCTTTCAATTTTGGCTTCAATTATATATATATATATATATATATATAGTGTTACCGTTGCATACCCTTTACGCAATAGTCACTTTACAAATGAAAATTCTTGTAGAGTGGGATCAATGGCTGCGGATTTGTATTCTTCTTGCAGACCCTTATTAAACTGTGACGTTCATATTATTGCATTATAATTGGAAAGAAGAACCAATGATCAAGTGGCTGATTCATTTAACCAAGGAAGCTAGTTGGAAAAACATGTATTTGCCAGCTTTAATTCACACCCTTTTATGTCTTTGTTTTAATACTAAGCTTAGACTACCTTTTGCTCAGTCTCTATGGACATGACTTCTTGTGTTTCCATTCATTGCATTTACTTTCACGCAGAAACAAAATTGAAATAAACATTTTGTTTTGTGATGTAACCCCATGACGCCCGACTTTATTGACTGAATCAAGATCGTGCACCTTCACTTTTCACCATCAAAGAATTTTGAACACCCTGGACTTGTATTTCAAGCCAAAAACATTTATATTGCTAAGCTTGTAGATTGGTGCAAAAAAGCGACTTCAAGAGCTTATTATTGCTGACTGATTCACTGGCTGCTTTAAGAATATCATGTTGGCCGACAATTTTATAACCCAAGTGGTGTATGCTTTGGATAGTGATGAGTCCCAATGAGGTGAGCTTGCGAGTGTATGTGGCATTGGGTCTTAACTTGAGAGCGGAAAGGGTGTTATTATGTTCGTGCTTAGGTAGGGAAACCACACCGGTCACCCATCCCTAACTATTTTTTTTTACCCAAAAAGAAAAAAGAAAAAAGAGTCCCAACGAGGTGAGCTTTTGAGCTGAGTATGTGATATATATGTAAGTAAAGAATGTCA
Organism: Quercus suber; assembly: GCF_002906115.3. Taxonomy (NCBI): domain Eukaryota; kingdom Viridiplantae; phylum Streptophyta; class Magnoliopsida; order Fagales; family Fagaceae; genus Quercus; species Quercus suber. The sequence goes on from NW_027070273.1 coordinate 76,487, forward strand.
ATTTTGAAGAGTATCCGACGATCCGTAGCATAACTCTATTATGTATGCTTTCCATTTGTTAAAAAGTAATAGAAGATCGATTGTGTCTTTTTCACCTAGCACAATCATATGAAATGTATACTCAATATTGTTACTTTCCCAAGGCCATGATAAAATATGATCGGCGGAGCATGTTTAGGAAAGCTGTTGAGTTTAAATGATTTGACATGAATGATTAAGAAAGATTGCTTTGATACACATCTCTGTTTTGTGACTCATAAAACGGGAGGTTCTTGTCAATTATATGTATATGTATTAGTCAGATAGATATTGACTGGAACTCACTAGTGCACAAATGTGTTTGGTATTGATAAAGAAAATTTGGAATTTATTATTAACTTCCCTGTTTCATTCTTCTGGTATACAAGTCCTTCAACTGTTCCCAAATTGCATTCTCTTCCACACCATTTTCACTTTTCAATTGAGGAATTAACAGAATTTTTATGATAGTGGCGGTGGTTAAAATCCTTCCATCCCAAATATTTAAATTATGCAGACCTTCTGCTTATGCCTAGTGATATTAAATTTGATATGCATATCCACACAACACACAAGAAAGTATCTCTTGCGATAGGTATGCCAAATCACCCATGTAACAATGCAATGAGTGAATTCCATGTGATTTAGCACGCACGGGCATGCACACTCTTACACAGGTATACCAAATCACCTAATGTAACAATCCAATGAGCGAATTCTATGTGATTCAGCCTGCATGCGTGCACGAGAGAGAGAGAGAGAGAGAGAGAGAGAGGTCATCTTAGTATTTCACATAATATTTACAATTCTCTTATTATTTACATTAGAATCAAACATAATACTGTTTCCCATATGCACAGACATTTATACATCAAAGAATTGCAGCACACACTCGTACAACTCTTTCACTTTAGCCCAATTTTTGGCTTCACATTCTTAAAAATTTTCTAGTTAACTCACCTTGTTTTTTTTCCTTCTCTCTTTTTCTACTTTTTATGGCTAAACACTCATTACAATTATATCACAGAGATTATATATACACCCTCAAATCTTAATAGCAGCAGGTCATTCCTTCCAGTCAACCCAGATAGAAATAGTGAGAAAGTAAGCCCCCTCCCAACACTGGGAAAACCATCCATCCCTCATCCTTCACCACTGCTATTCGTCGGAGTCAATCCTTTCTAGTAGAAACTTCATACATATTCTCTTTTTCCTTTTTTTTTTTTTTTTCTAACTTTTTTTTTTCTTTTTAATTTTTGTTTCTTCTACTATATACAAAATGTAGAATTGTTTACAAAAGCAGTGTGAGAAGTACCAAATGTAATCACCAGCAAGTCCTAGATGTCAGCTGCTTCGAAGAGAAGAGAGCCACTGTTCCATGTATTTCTCACTTTCTGCACAGTGAAGCAAAATACAGAGAAGAAATGAGTAAGACAATCAACTCATGTAAATAATGCAATTAAACAATAATCAATTGGATGCATGAAAATTTCAAATGCACAGGCCGAATGCCATGGAAGGAAAGGGAAAGGAGACTTGGGATTCACAAAGTTGAAGAACATTCGATCAATGGAATGCCCCTTCCCTAACTATGTTGGCCTTGAAATCTCATACTAGACATAATCTGATTGTTGATTACCCCATCAATTATATCATGCTAAAATTGACACAATCCTCTTTGTGCAGGTCCTGGCAGCCCCAGGTCCCACCTTCACTTCTCCCATGCTTCAAATTGATAACTATATCCTCTACTGGCAGACTTTACCAATACAGAAAATGTATCAGCAGCTATCAGTCATATTAGTTTGACAGCTTGGTTGGTCGCCTGTATCTTTATATGTTAAGCAACGTAATGCTAAAAGTGATAATTTTTGAAGGTCTTTCTTTTCTTTTATACACAACACACAGTGAATTTTGAACCCATAACCTCACCCGCACCCTCCACCCTGTTCTTAATGAAGGAGGAAGTACCATTAAGCTAGAGCTCATTAGCAAGTGTTTGATGCAATTTACAAACCCACTATCAGAACTTAGTTATATGCAACAACTCTATGGCCTACAATGTCCACACATCTCATCAAGTCCATGTTTCTACACGTTTTAGCTAACTCAAGGTTATTGCATCAGGGCTTTGACAGATGTTGCTTCCTATATGACCTTCTCCCACTTTCAATTTGTTAAGACCCAGAAATTGCAAGTTTTTATTTATTTACATTGAATGTCAGAAAAATTAACAGGCTCAATTGAGCCATCTAATTCTCTGTATGACTACCAAATAATACAAAATTAAGATTTTTCCTTTGCATCACATGAAAGTACAAACCCAAATAACCATGGCTGCTGCATTTAACTAACAAATTATTTCTGTAGATGAAACATTACCCTTTTCTGATTCTGATATGATCCTAAACTATTAGCAATACAAAAGGACGTGACCCTACACGATTGCCAGATTGATAGCATAAAAGTTATGATTTGTATTCAACACGAAAGCAAAATCCCTTAATATAATGATCAAAAGGTAATTTAGTCAATTATATTTCATGTATCAAAAACACTAAAAACTGTCTGGGCCCCAGGAATAGAACTCATGTAAGGAGGGAGTGGGGAAGGGGAAGGAGGGAACATGAAGAAGAAGAAGCTCTCACCATCTATATAACTATCTGGGATGTTGCCAACAGTGCTCAAGATATTGTTCTTCGAGTTCTCCACCATATCATGATAGCCATGACCATAGCATTGAACCAGCACGGCAAAACTGTCATCAGCATCATCATCATCACTCTGAAACCCGGGTCCATGAGGCTCTAACCATCCAATTGACCAATCTGAATCATCAGACTCTGAACCCGAAATACATTCCCCATCAGATGGTACAATAACAACATCATATTCCCTATCAATTTTCCGCTCTTCCCGACTATGCCGTTTGCGCTTCACCCTTCTTGATGAGAAGGACATTTGGGTCCCTTTAACCAAAGGGAGTTTCAGAGCATCAGATTCCCATATACTCGTATCAGATGAAGGATTCATCGAAGACCCATTGGAGATTCTAGGCTCTTTTTGTTTCCCACTCCACAACCACCAAGAGAGATTGGTAAAAGCCACAGCCATAGAATTGACTTAAAAATTCCTAAGCTCTTGGCACCAACTATTTAGTGTAAAATCCAACCAGTTTCTTTATCTTGTGATCCTATTCTTTAAAGCCCAAACTGGTAATAGTATCTGCCTTGAAGCAATAATCTACATTGAGAACAATTTATCAATGACAATGAACATACATGAACAACAAAAGGAAGTCATATATTCAAGCTCAATTCAAGCATTACTGATAAGAAATACATATATAAACCGAAAAATAAAATAAAAAAACAAAAAAACACTCATTTTCATGAACAATAAGCAGCAAAAGCTATAGCTTTAAATGAAAATTATATAAGTTTGGTTAGTTTGCTTGCAGAGAAATCTTAGGAAGTGCCTTTTTTATCAATTAACAACATTTTTCAAAAGCTCCATTATTTCCCTTTTCCTTTTCCTTTTCTTTCCTTCTCATTTTTTTGGCAACCAAATATGCAGGGTGTTTAAAGAAGAAAAAAAAAACACAACACAGAGTTACATAACCTCCACTATAACATACATTGGATGGAGACACACACACACACATAGAGATTCCTGAATTAGATAGTCAAAAACCCATCTTTCCTAAAGAAGAAAACACGTATTTACCAAATTTAGCGCTCTAAAATAATGCAATAAACGAGACATTTAACAATAACAAAAAATAAAAATAAAAACCTCAGAGCCAAACTTAATTAAAGGGCTCATTCACACAGCCAAATCTTAACAATTTTTTTAAAAAAATACAAACTTTCCCGTTTGCTAAATCATCAAAACAATCAAAACCCATGTTTTAGTTTTGGACTTTCTGATCAATCAAGCACAGAAATGAACGCAAAAACATGATATCGAACAAAACAAATTAAAAATAGAAGTACTTGAATAAAACAAAGAAGAAAAAAAAAACAATCCAGCTTCTCTATAAATTCTTGGATTCTTCAAATCCTATGAAATGAGAAAAACAGCCAAAACTACCTTTTGAAAACCAACAATCCCAACAAACAAAAGAAGAAAAAAAAAAGCACTAAAATTCTTGCCGTGTCCCTCAGACTTCGAATATTTGAAGAAGATTCAATGTACCCAGATAAAGAAATAAAAAGACAGTTTTTTATCCATGTACCTTGAAGCCAGATTTACATTAAAGCAATGGAGTCTTGGGCTGTTAAGTTTTACCTCTCTCGGAAGAAAGAATCAGTTTTTTTTTTTTTTAAAGAGAGAATCACTCAGAGAAACAAAGAGAGAGAGAGAGAGTTGGAGTTCTATTCTTCTATAATCTTTTATAGCGTGTTGGACACCCTTGGATTGCTCTAAGGTCTCCAATAGTTTGACAGCTAAAAAAAAAAAAAACAAAGACAAGACAAAAGTTTATCTTCAAAGTCCAAACCAGATTATTAGTGGAAAATTGTTCAAAACAGTTTTATTAATAAAACCTAAAACTAAGACAAAAGTTTATCTCCAAAGTCCAAACCAGATTATTAATGGAAAATTATTCAAATTCACAATTTAATCAGGTGTATTTTTAATCATAGGACCTATTTAAAGAATAAGTATAGATGATTTTATAAATCACCAAATAATAAATTGGACGTTTCTCTAAATTAGTTTGAAGGTACTTTTATCCTTTTAAAAGATTTAATCTTGCGCAACAATATGTATGGAATGGAGGCACTACTTGCTTACACGTGTATAAATCTAAAGATGTGTACATCTAAAGATAAGGGTATGTGAGTCCTACAATTAAGAAAGTGTATCTTATATTGTCTTATAAATAGCCACTTTCATGCTAGGAAATCTATCACAAGCAATCCATAAAAAGATGCTATGAGATACTTTTTCCACAAGTAGAAGGAGCATGTAGCTTTGTATACGGGTCAATGATATAACATTTTTCACAATTTATTGAAATGTCGAATTGTAATTTGATATAATGTTACTTTTATCACTTAAAACTAAACATAACATTACTTTTATGTTAATAACATGATTTTTATTTTTTACTATATATCAATTACAACATGATTTTTTTTTTTCTTTTTAATGAAAACAACATGATGTGTAATTACAAGAATTGGGACTAAATGATTTTTTTTTTCCTTCTGGGTCATAGAATTATTGTTTGGATGCCTATAAAGCCTCTTTTTTTTTTTCTTCACAACTTGCTAAAACAATCATATCACTTTATATGAATCATATTATTTACGGATGATAAGTTGTGATGGATTGCTATGACCTCACTTTAGATGAATCATGAATCCTAATAGTCAAGATTTTAAGATGATATAAGTTGCAATTGCTATAATATTGCTTTAGAATATACGAATCCTAAAATAGTGAAAAACAAAATTATGAAAATTTTAAGGTAACTGTAGATGAGACTTGAGAGTAGGGTGGAATTGAATTATTACAAAGTTGAGAGTTGATGTGCTGGGAAGATACTTGGAAATTAGCCAGAAGGAAGCTCGTAAAAATGGTCAAGTTTGGTAATCATGATAATGGCGACGTGGTCGCTTGAATGACCACGCACTTGCGTTGCGTGCATGAATTGCTCAAGCTACTTTCACCCAATAGTGTACCAACAGTTTAGTGTGTTCCGCCTTTAGTTTTTGGGGCTTTTTTACTCCACAGATGACGCACGAGCGGCACGTGCTCCAATTTAAACAATTTTCTTTACAATTAAAAACATAAATACCAACATAGATTTGACCAAAATTCCTTGAATCTAATCTGAACTTTTGTTTTTCCCAATTTTCATGTTAGTCGGCAAGGGAATAGAGTTACCCCACCTTAGTAGGCGTGCAAATTTATCTCTCAATTTATTGGTTTGAATGGAAGATGTATTACTAAACAGTAAAAATATACTTATAACCAATTTGACTTTACTTTCGTAACGAAGTTTATGTTTTTTTATTTTTATAGAAAATAATATATTATGTGATAGGAGTTTAAGTGATAATTTAATGGTAATGATATTTGTGGGAAGAATATATTAATAGAGAAAAATTATAGTCTTAGGCCTTAATTTTAAGTTAGTCTTGTATACTTGTTACTGTGTAAATGTGGGTTGTATCAAGTGTTTTACAGGTAGTAGAGTTAGTTAGTTGTTAGAATCAGTTGGGATAACTTAACTAACTGTATGTCTGTGTTCTATGTACATGTGGGTTGTATCAAGAGTGTTGTACAGGTAGTAGAGTGAGTTTTTATGGTTAGAATTAGTTGGGATAACTAACTAACTGTACAGGCCAACTGTGGTATAACTGATCGTGCCAACTATGTTTAGAAGAGTATTCCTTCTCTCACTCTCATTTCTTTCTATCTTAGGAGGTCAGATTCCCTTGAAGTAATCACTGCCATACTTCTTATAAAATTCCACCATATCCGTACTTTAGGATATATAGCTTAGAAACTTAACATATAGGCTGATTCCTAGTTTCCTTCAACTCTTATTAGGCCAAGTACTTGATGTCGATGAATTACACGAGGAAAAGAGAGAGAGAAATGCCTACCAACTACATAGAATTGGCCTGAGAAGAGTTGAGGAAAACCAAGAATTAACTCTCTGATTGTCATTGCATCATTTTTGTGATATACCACATGTCTGAGATTTAGACTCCACTTTCCACCCTCACTATTTACCTATTTCAAATATATATTATGTTGCGGTCCAAATAACAATTCATCTTAATCTCCATGTAATAGGTTTTGAGGTGATTTTTTTTTTTTTGAATAATTCAATAGTTACAACAATGGGGAGATTCGAACTTCAATTCTTCTTGCAAAAGAGATCATATAATATCATTAAACTACAAGATTTTTGGACGATTATTTCAAACCAAATTATTGGACATCTCTATCCATCATGTGCTAATGTGGAGAAAGTTTTCCTCTAAATTAGTTTGTAAGAAAAGTTATCTAATCCACTACTTGACAATTGATAAAACCATTTACTATTTTATGTGTATATTTAGCCACATTATCTATTTAATGAGTAATGTGGATAGTTATGCGAGCAATGGCCCACATAATAGACTAAAAGAGATTCCTCTAAGCGAAGAAAATTGTGCTCAAATAAAATTTACTCCAATTGAAGTTAAACCTTCGCCGTATATTATTATATTTTGGACATTCTATATTTATTTATAAATTATACCATTCAATGGAAAATAAACTTCTACTAAAAATAAAAATAAAAACTTATAAAAAGAGGGTGTCACTGTTATCTGTCAACTATTTGATGGCGTTGTCATATTTTTATTAACTATTCAGAAAAATTTTAGATAAGTAATAATCCAGTTGAGAGATATTAGTAAATATATATCTCAGTATATTTTACAAAAAATAGACTTGAATTCTCTAAATTTATAGGTAGATTACCCCTGTATATAATTTATCTTTTGATATTTATTTATTTATTTATTGCTGAGTATAGATGTGTGAGTATTTAGTTTTGTCGTTTCCACTCCGGATTTTCATCATTAATATTGAGAAGTTGCATGTTCATGTTGTTGCATTACAGAAACTTCCACCATTTCACGGTCAACAATATGCGCCTCTCTCTCTCTCTCACATGTGGGCTGTTGAATTTATTTGTAAATCTGATTTTGAATAGACCATTTAGTGGATGTGAAAATAACTCTTCCTATGAATGTCATTAATATCACCTTATTCAATTAATGATAATCAAATCACAAGAGGAGAAGGAGAATATGACCACGTATTTTATGATCCTACAAGTTTTTCCAGGAACTGGGGCATATGATTAATTATTAAACAGTCTTTTTTTTTTTTTTTTACTTTTTAAAATACATTCACTGACAACTAGAAAGTCTACCATAATAACACGTTTCTTGGTATATGGTACTCATGCTAGCAATAGGGTTATATACATATTATTGGTAACTCACATCACATTGCTTTATAATTCTATATATATATATATATAGAATTGTGATAAGACTAAATAACATAATATATAAAAATAAATTGGATTATAAGTTCTACCATGTCATATGAATATGATAACCTTTTTATTTTACTTTTTATTTTTATTTTTTTATCTTAACAGTCAATAATAAGGTCATACATGACAATAAATTTATCATATTTGCTAGTAACTTATATGATTATATCACATAAAACTATAATCCAGTAATTCTATTATTAGTAGATTATGGTTAGCTTATCTGATAAAGTTTTTGATGAATGAATTCTCAATTTGTAGTTCAATTTTCGCTTACGCTCAATAGCATATTCTTCAGAAACTAATACTATAAATTGAAACTCTATAAATAAATAAATAAAAAGTAATTCTATTGATATTATATTCTCAAAAAATTAGAGATTGAATAATCCATTAACACATGCGATTCCACCTTAAAAAACAACAAAGCTCATACGGCCAATTCCATGCATATCCTACCAATAAAAAGTTGAGGCTAATCTTGGTTAGTTCATCCACATCCAAGGCCTAAGATGGGGACAAAAGTAAACATGTTGGTACTACACTTGCCAATCCTCTACCTAAAAAAGGCAGGTCCACAAAGCTCTGATTTACTCAACCCCATCCCACTACTGTGATTTAACAAGTTGTCCATGAATGATTCCATCAGCTTATTTATTCAATCATTCATGGCTGACAATGACAATTATTGCCTTCATCGACCACACAATCTTGCGCATGCCACATGTCACTGCCACCATGGTCCTGTGACACGTTAAGGCCATGAAATTTTCACATCGGTGATATATTTCAACTTTATACAAATATGATATATAATGCGCAAACTATCCTAAACGAGTGTTTGAGGCATACAAATTATTGATTGTGATTAGAATAATATTAACTTTAATTTTATATGACAATTAAAAAAATATAGTTTTCAATGTAAATCTATTGACTTTATGGTAAGTGATGGTAAGAATAATATGACGAGTAATAATATTATTTTTATATGATTTCATTATAAATACAATTTTTATTATATCAACTAAACAATTAAGTAAAATGTTGTGATTTTTTTTTTTTTTTTTGTCGTGAATTTTATATATAGCTCTTCGCTCTGAGAAGAATGATGGTAAGACACATCACACACCAAATACTAAACCTAGTATGTTTTAACATCAATTATAAAACTTAAAAGATTGTTTGGCCTGTTACACGTTAGTGTTGATCCTCCAGGCAGGAATTGGGGATCTGAGAGGCTGGGATTAACACTTATCAGCTTACCAAACAGTGAATAAAATATAGTACCTAAAACTTAATACAATGTCAAGGAAAGTTAAAGGTCATCATCTTATATGAAGTCCATGTCTAAGAAAAAGGTATTTTTAAGAAATCCCGTATTTCCAAAACCATGTTTGGGTTTGGGAGAGAGGAGTAAGAAAAAAATTTTCAATCAATATATGTGAAGGGAGGGTTGAGTTCATGTTACATCCAATAACTTATTATTGAATTAATATTTTGAAAATCCAACCGTTGAATTACATGTTTTATATGTACTTCACATGCATGCCAATTTTCATATCAATCAGATGTTATTTACCATTTGATCCATAAACTCATTTTTTATGGATTATTTTAAACTACAAAAATTTAAATTTTAATAATTAATTGATGACATGACTATCAATCTTTGATCACCTTGAAATTTTGCAAGCATGGAGAATATACGAAGAATTAACGGTGAATTTGTCAAATATTCACGTCAAATTAAAAAATATTGAGTGGTGCAACTTGAACTATATATATATATATATACACCGCAATTTTTTTCAAATAATTCGCACAAAGTTTATTTAAAAAGATGGGAATTATACATGAGACATGTACTTGAATTATATACGTTGGACGGTTGGAGGGATACTAATTGAAAAAGGAAGGAGAATGCGCAAGCAAATGCCTAATCATTGTTTAAAGATGAATATTTATATATAGCTTCTAGTTTCTACTTTCTTCTTATTATTTTCTTCTTTTAAAAAAAAAAAAGAATCTACTCATTATCTCTTTCAAAATTCCTCCACTTCTATCAATATATGATATATTTTTCTATTCAAATTTTTTTTTTTTTTATAATGATTTTAGAAGTCGCGTATCCTTCTTTTTTTTTTTTTTTTTTTTTTTTTTTTTGTATTTTGTATTTTGTATTTTGAATAATTGTATTGCATTAAAATTCATTTTAACTTTTCTAAAATTTTATAAATAATTAAAAAAAAAAAAAAGCTCATTTTAAGTGTCTTGAATTTCTATTTCTTCTTTAGTTAAGACTTAAGAGTCTTCGACGTTAGAGGCCACTAAAAGTAAAATATCTTTGCAAGGCTTAGGATAGGAATAACATGTATGACTAAGTAATGAAACCGATATTTTCTTGAAAATAAGGAAATCAATCGTTGAAAAGTTATCCTTAACGTGGAACAAACACCAACCTGAGTCAACACGGTGCTTTTCCTTTTCTTGAAAAATTATCATTTGCATCTGTTTTTGTACCTTTTTCATAAAAAAATTTTTAATTAAAAAAGAATAAGTACGATCATGGAGCTAGTCATTTCCCACCCCACGGAATAATCCCTCTACATATATGACCCGAGAACCTAATTAAATATCAATAATAACTCAAATCCAAGCACTTATGACCAGAATGAAAGCAGACAATGAATGTCTATTTTATAGTGAAAAATTAATTTTCATGCATTTATTGTATTTGACAAGTGAAACAAATCAGCCTTATATATCTTATTCACACTATAAAAATGCAAATAGTTGTACTCTAAACTATTATGTTTTGTTCTACTAAAAAAAAATAAATAAAAAAAACCTATTATGTTTTGAGGTTCAAATGATACTCTAGTGGTAATGACATCCTCTCTTGCTAATTTAAATATGTGGTTGGAACTTCACCTCTCTACTCCCCCATTATCTACTTATCTATAAAGAACTATTAAGTTTCTATTTTGTTATTTTTTTTTAATAGCTAAAATGCACTTCTCATCTCTAAAATTAAGTGCAAATTTGATTTTCATCCATAAAAATTAATAAGTAACAATTTTGCACTTAAAATATCTAAAATAAACTCACCATTCCATTTATTTTTCATTAAATTTATTCTAAGTTACAATATCTTTTTGATATATCATAACACTACGTTTGTAGATTCCAATTAACTCAATTGGTAAAATCTCTGATCGTGAAATAAGAAATTTATAATTCAAACTCTGCCTATATCAAAACCTAATTGGTGTCTTGATCTGGTGATAATAATGAGTAATCATCATGGAATGGACATCATAGGTAGAAATTTTATCTTATCTATAAAAAAATTATAACAATGTTTTGTTTTCTACAGATGTAATCTATATAACAACAAACCAAAAAGATGAAATTCATATCTTATAAAAACTTCAAATAATTTAAATTTTTAAATGACAAAATTTTAAGAACGAAAAAGTATATTTTATTTTCACCTCTTTTTTGTTTGCCCCAAACATGGCTTAGCACACATTCTCATGGACCAATCGATAACAGGCTGATTTCCCCAGGCCTAATATCCCCATAATAAATTGGACTCATCAAACCCAATTCCGTTCTTTACAAAGCCCAATTATCCAAAGTTCAAAACAAATACCAGGTCACACCTATGACCCATTTAACTAACGAAAAAACCCAATACACTCTCCCTTGGCATAGATTATTTTTGTCAACTTATTTTACTGTTCAGTTTATTTTTCCTATTATTTATGAGTCCAACTGCACTTTTTGGTACTATTTATGAGTCTCACTATACTATTTCAACTAAATTTTACATTTATCTACAGTACTTTCAACAAAAATTTTTTTAATTTTAACAAAATAAGTAAATCTCAAACGGATCCTACATATGATAAGCAAAAACGAAGTACATGCATTTATTGTATTTGACAAGTGAAAAAAATCAGCCTTATATATCTTATTCACACTATAAAGATGCAAATAGTTGTACTCTAAACTATTATGTTTTGTTATTCTAAAAAAAAAAAAAAAAAACTATTATATTTTAAGGTTTAAATGATACTCTATTGTTAATGACATTCTTTTTTCTTAATCTAAATATTTGGTCGGAACTTCACCTCTCTACTCCCCCATTATCTACTTATCTAAAAAGAACTATTAATGTTTTTTTTTTTTTTTTTCAATGGCTAAAATATACTTCTCATCTCTAAAATTAAGTGCGAATTTGATTTTTATCCATAAAAATTAATAAGTAAAAATTTTGCACTTAAAATGTCTAAATTGTATTCACCATTCTATTTATTTTCCATTAAATTTATACTGAGTTACGATATCTTTTTAATGTATCATAACACTACGTTTGTAGATTCTAATTAACTTAATTAATAAAATCTCTAATCGTGAAATAATCTCTAATTGGTGTCATGATCTGATGATAATAATGAGCAATCATTATGAAGCGAACATCATAAGTTAAAATTCTATCTTCTTTATAAAAAAATTATAACAACACTCTGTTTGCTACACATGTAATCTATATAACAACAAACCAAAAAGATGAAATTCATATCTTATAAAACTTCAAATAATTAAAATTTGTAACATTTTAAGTAACAAAATTTTAAGAACGAAAAACTATATTTCATTTTCACCTCTTTTTTGTTTGTCCCAAACCTGGCTTAGCACCCATTCTCATGGACCAATCGATAGCAGGCTGATTTCCCCCACAACAAATTGGACTCATCAAACCCAATCCGTTCTAAACAAAGCCCAATTACCCAAAGTTCAAAACTAAAACCGGGTCACACCCATGACCCATTTACCCGACGACAAAACCCACTAAACCCTCCCTCGGCAACTCCAAAAAAAAAAAAAGCGAAAACGAAGTGCATGCTGACACACAAAGCACACAGTTGCCACTAAAAACCCAATCCCACCTGACAAATTCGCTTTTTTCAAATGGAATCTCTAACCTCTGCTTCCTCAACTTCCACGCTATTGTCGCTCCGATCTCAATTCTCAAAGCCCCGAACACCGTCGGTCGGTTTTACCCATCGGGTCAAGCCCAAGTTAGAGGTCCGGTGTGTCTTGGAAGCCATGAACAACGCCGGCGCCGCCGCGGAGAATGACAAGGAGGTGAAGCTGTGGGGTGGAAGGTTCGAGGAGAGTGTGACTGACTTGGTGGAGCGGTTCACTGAGTCGATATCTTTCGATAAGGAGCTTTACAAGCAAGATATCATGGGGAGTAGAGCCCACGCTTCCATGCTCGCCAAACAGGTTTTCCTCTTTTTCCTTTTTTTTTTTTTTTGGCGTCTGTTTGTTTCCTGAGAAAATGTCTTGTGGAAATGAGGAATTATGATTTTTGGAATGAGTGACACTTTGTTGAGTCTCAAAGTTGAGATTTTTTTTTTTTTTTGGCAAGAATATTCTTCAAAGTCATTGGAAGTATGTATACCTGTAGTGCATGTTCTATTATATGTGGAGTCTGTTTGTTTCCTGAGAAAATGTTTGATGGAAAAAAAGAAAGTGGAAATGAGGAATTGTGATTTTTGGAATGAGTGAGGTGATTTACATGTAGTACTGATACTTGGTTGAGTCTCAAAGTCAAGGTTTTTGATTTTTTCTTTTTGGGCACAACTATAGTGCATGTTCTATTTTTGTTGTAAAAATTTAAAATTCATAGACAGTGGGTGGTGATATGTATCATTTTGTTGTAGGGATTGATGAGTATGAGTGATAGGGATAGTATTCTTCAAGGTCTTGATGAGATCGAGAGGAGCATTGAGAATGGCGAATTTGTTTGGAGAACTGATAGGGAGGATGTGCACATGAACATTGAAGCAGCGCTTACTGATAAGATTGGTGAACCTGCCAAGAAACTCCACACTGCTCGGAGCCGAAACGATCAAGCCACGACAGACTTTCGCCTGTGGTGTCGTGATGCTATTGATAAGATTGTTGCACGCATCAGACATCTTCAGGTTTCAATGGTGATTTTGGCATTGAAGAACGAGGGACTTATCGTTCCCGGTTATACACATTTGCAAAGGGCGCAGCCTGTTTTGCTGCAACATCTTCTCTTAGCATATGTTGAGCAGGTTTGAATTTGATACATTTTTGCACTATCAAAGACGATATGGTTTACTGTTCATGTTCTAGCTGTGTTTATAGATGCTGGTTTTTCTGGACATTTTTCTAAAATCCTGTTTTTAATTAATAAGAATATATAATTAAAAAAAAAAAAGGTGAAAAGAATATAAGTGCACGAATGCTTGATACAAAATAATTTTGCTTAATTGGTACATTTCACACAATTCAGTGAATTTTGAACCCATGAACTCAACTCTACCACGCTCTTACGAAAGGAGGAGGTGCCATTTGAGTTAGAGCGCATTGGCATGCTTGATGCACAATTAAAGGATTCTATTCATTATGAAATGGCAAGACAGGCTTTTGGAAAAACAACCATAAGGGTACCGATCAAAAAAAAAAAAAAAAAAAACAACCATAAGGGTGGACTCTTAAGCCCCTCTAAACTTAACATTCTTTGATTGAAGCTCTTTGGTGTTTCCCATAATAATAATGCTAGGGACAACAATTTTTCACTACCTTTTTCATATTGTTATTTTAACCATGTATAAATTATTGATAATGTTATTTCTGGCATAATCATAGGAGTTGAAACATTTACTAAGATGTACTTCTTCCTTTTTTTTGAACTTGAAGAGACTTGGCCATAATGTTGTCTTGTAGCTTGAACGTGATGCTGGTCGGTTATTAGATTGCAGAGCTAGGCAGAATTTCTCCCCTTTAGGTGCATGTGCATTGGCTGGCACTGGCCTTCCCATTGATCGACTCATGACTTCAGATGCTTTGGGATTCACTGCTCCCATGAGGAACAGGTATTCCCTTGATAGTTTACTTCGTATGTGTCATAGGTGATAATTTTTGGTCCTGTGGCAACATGCAAAATGTTTTAACAGTTTGTGGTAGTATGTCTCTCACAGTCATCTGTTAATTTCAATCTCACATCATGTAATACAAATGCATATGCATGGTGATTGTTGTGTAATGATCTCAGCTTATCAATGCGGTAAACAGACTACAAGAAATTGCATATATCTAACGTTGGATTTTGTCTTTGGAGATCATGTTTGGTTTAAAGATGAATTTTGATGCTAATATACAAAATGAGACTGCAAACATATACCATATGGACAAGCAAATTTGTTTTCGAATGGTGCCTTAGAATTTGTTTTAGAATATCTATGATTTGACTCTGTCCCACATGATCAATTTGAAGAGCCTGGCAGTGATGGTTTCTTGTGTACTTGCATTCATCTGCTGGACATTTTTTCTTTGTATTTTACATACTTCTTGATATCTGGCATCCACAAATAACCGGTGACATTTTATATTTTGAGTAGTATTGATGCAGTTTCAGATCGAGATTTTGTGTTGGAGCTTCTTTCTGCTAATTCCATCACAGCCGTTCATCTTTCTCGGCTTGGTGAAGAATGGGTACTGTGGGCTTCAGAGGAGTTTGGATTTATTACACCAAGTGACTGTGTTTCTACTGGAAGTAGTATAATGCCTCAGAAGAAAAATCCAGATCCAATGGAACTTGTTCGTGGAAAATCTGCCAGAGTCATTGGAGACCTGGTTACTCTTCTCACGTTGTGCAAAGGGCTTCCTCTTGCTTACAATCGTGATTTGCAGGTAGAATGCTTTCATTTCTTCATTTGATGAGTGAAAAGAAAAGGAGAGGGGGTTGGGGGTCTATTTCAGCCTTCATGCATTGAAATTTGATAACCCACTTCATGTCTAGCTTACCTGCTTACTGGCATACATATGCATGCATGTAACAATGATTCATACACAAATCATACTTGCATGTATTATGTGTTAAATCTATAAATCTTTTGAAAGTTGTTGAAGATATTATAGATGCTTTACTTCTTTCAATAAAACCTGGTGCAGCTGTCTTGTTTGAGCCATGAATCTTCTGTAGGGCGGAGTCTGAAAAAGCTAGCTTACCTATTTATATACACTAATCCATATATTTTTTTTAATCCCATCAGTCTTTTAAATATGTGTTTTCCTTGACACAGGAAGATAAGGAACCTGCATTTGACAGTGTAAAGACAATTTTGGGGATGCTTGAGGTGTCTGCAGAGTTTGCTCAGAATATTACCTTCAATCAGGAGAGAATAAGAAAGGCTTTACCTGCTGGTCATCTTGATGCCACCACTCTTGCTGATTATCTTGTGAACAAGGTAAGCCGTGTATTTTGATAAACTTTTTCACCAATGGGCATAGTTCTTTGATTTTCAAATTTCCAGCATGAATAGAAATTTGGGGTGGCAAAATAAGCCCAAACCCATTTGTCCACCCAAACTCACCCACTCTAATTGAACCCAAACCCACCCAATTATTAGTTAGGTTAAATGGGCATCAACCCAATTAGACCTAGTGATTATTGGGTTTTAACTAAAAACCTTTAACCCAAAAACAATATACCCAAATTCAACCCAGCCCCTCTCATAAAAAAGAAAAAAAAGAAAGCAGTATAAGAACAATCAAAGTATAAATTTATATTTTTCCTAGGGATTATTTTCTCAGCAAACAATCATAGAAATCAAAACCCTACGAATCAAGCAAAAGTAGTATGAGTTTCTAGACTAGATAAGGTACCGTTCTTGACCAGCAGTGTCCCAGATCTGAGCCTTGACGGTGACCATGCCGACCTCGAACACCAAGTCTTTGCTGGTGGATCGGATCACGGTGATGGGACCACCACTTGAACAATGCACGGACCCGAATCCCGTCAAGCTCAGCGATCTTACCCGAAACAATCTTTCCCCTGACTGTCTTGGAATAGGTGGCGAGGTAGTTGTCCGGCGGGAGAGTGATCTTGCAGTCGCCGCCAAGCTAGATGGAGAAGTCTCCACCGAGCTTGACGGAGAAGTCGCCAGGGGTCTTGTTTATGGAGTAGCCATGGATTGAGGAGGGTAAGAATCCGACTGGGAAGCCGTAGTTGGTGAGCTCAGTGTGGGTATTTGTTGCACTGTTTGGTTGCCAAGAAAGTGAGAGAAAATAGAAAAGAAAAGAAAATATTTTTTTATTTGGATTTTTAATATAATTGCTGATGTGGATGTGCTTATGTGGAATTTTTTAATCCCAAGAATGGAGACTAGAGAGAGTGGAAAAGGGAATCGAAGAAAGTGTTGGGGTTTTCACTTTATTGGCATTTTGATAATTGGGTGAGTTGGGGTCTACCCATAATAATTGGGTTGGGTTGGATTTGGGTTAGAAGTAATTAGTTAAATGGGTTTTAATGGGTAAATGGGTTTTATATACCCAACCCAATTATGCCTACCCCAAACCCACCCATTTGACACCCTTGAAATGCAGCACTGAAACTGCCATGAAAGAAGTTCCACGGTTGATCCTAGTATGTTTTTGACACCCTTGGAATTGTTTATCTTAACCACCTAATTTATGCATCGCGCTGGGATAAAATATATTTCAACTTCAAGTTGGTTGACATTTCTAATATTCAAATGACCCATAAATTGCATGCAGAGATAGTGAGAGAGGAATTGCAGTTTATACTTGCACCTATAGATTTTTTAGATACCAAGCCCTCCTCTCTCTCTCTCTTTGGTTTCTCAAAAGTTGTTACTCATAGTTTATTTATTATTGTTATTTTCTTTCAGGGTGTTCCTTTCAGAACTTCTCATGACATAGTTGGAAAGTCTGTAGCCTTGTGCGTCTCAAAAGGCTGCCAGCTTCTGGACCTGCATCTAAATGAACTGAGGACTATAAGCCCAGTTTTCGATGAGGATGTATATGAGTTTCTTGGAGTAGAAAATGCAGTGAAGAAATTTAGCTCATATGGTTCCACAGGATCTGAGTGTGTTGCCAGTCAACTTGACTACTGGGTTACTAAACTTGAAATCAAATGAAGCTGACTCTGGGAGTAAGTGGTGCTAGAGATCACTTTGGGACTTAGGAATGGCGGTGCAGTGAGCATCGAAGACTTAGCAATAGGATTTGTGTTAGGCATCAAGATGCGAGTATCATCATAATGGGATGTTTTATCAGTGATATATAAACACTATTTTTAGATCAACAATAGAACCAACCCTTTGTTGTATGGAAAAAGTTCCTCATGAGTTATATAATAAATATTGTGCCTTTCAAATTAATCTATATTATACATTGGATGGGGAAAGTATGTGACCCCCCATCCCTGTGAATGTAATTAGAGAACACTATCTCATTCTGATGCTCATGCTGTGAACATTATCTCATTCTAATGCTCACATGCTCATGCGGTTTCCACCATCGTAAATGCTCATTGAGGGCAAATAAAAAAATGACTGAAATTTTGTCTCCCATTCTACTCCTCACCGGGACAACCAACTCTCTTCTCTGTAATATAGGGATCCTAGAGGTATGCAATTCAATCATATTAGCTAAATCAGGGTTTCTTGCTATGGACCCTCATAAATGGCACTGAGATCTCTATGTAGGTTTAAGTACAAGACCTAGAGAAATGATTATACAATTTTCAATTCATATGTTTTGGCCTGTTTCAATGTCCCGTACAAACTGAATTAGTTGGATTGAAATCTTTGACACGAAATTCTATATCCAATTATTTAGGAAAATTTTGAGAACCCATCACTCTTATCTGCTTTGATGGAGTTTAAATGTATACTTTTTAACTTCATTTCATACCAGCCGATGCTGAGTATGAGGGGCTTCTGACCAAACAATACTTTGAACTGAAATTTCTTAAGCTATAGCAATAAGCAACGGTTCACCTCAATTACGAAGACGACTGCAGGCTACAGAAGAAGATGAAAACCCAATTTTTCCTATAGAAATAAAAAATTCAACAGCACTCAAGCAACCAAGGTTGAGTATCAAATTATTACACCATATCAAATACACAACCCATTCTGTAAAAGATCCATCAATCTTCACTATAAAAAAAAAAAAATATCCACTCCTTATATTAGATCCATGTACTCTCAAAATTCAAATAGAAATTTTCACTTCAAGCTGATGGCATACATTTCAAACTTCTGTGTTGGTGTGAGTAATCTACGAAGAGGGGATTAAGGAATGATTGTCAAGTCAAAGGCAGCAGTTCTCTTTCTGATTCAATGCTCTAGCCTGCCGTACTAGATATCTTGAAGTAGGAAACACCAGCCACCTTACTAACAAACAAATTCATCAAGCTGATCAGAATTACTCTATATCAATGGTTGTTATTTGAGGACTGCTTGCTGCGCAGGCCCGGCTAATTTCAAAACAGTATCTGCTTGCATTTCACTTTTTATCTGCTTTTCTTGTGCCTTTGATATTTTCAGGAAGTGAGGAAGGTGGGTCTACGGTTACAACCTGAATTTCTGGTTTTCGCCCTTTCTTCTTCCGGCCAGGTTTTAAATCATCTGATTCAATCTGCAGGGATTCAAATTCTCAGTTAGCAAGCAAGGAGAAGTATGTAACAGTGTAGCACAAGATGGATCCCATCCAAAGTGCTAAAAGCAAAAAGAACAACACCAGCAAGCATTGAGTTACGAATGTCAGTTGCAATAAGGGGATTGCAGTCCCTAGAGAGTTTCAAAAGTTCTTATGAGACAATGCAGATAGCCAGGTGCCAGAACATATAAGGTGAGTAGACAGCAAAATATCATTTCCTAGCGTGTTTGGATGTGCTGAAAGCTTAATTGTTTAAAGGTTAAAGATAGCTGTAGCTAGAAAAAGTAAGAATTTTAAAAACTGTACATAAGCAAATCAGTTAAAAGGCTAAAAGAAAAGGCTAGTGCCAAACAGACATGCATATTTAAGTACTAAATATGGGAATGGCTTGGGTAAAAGATAAATTTGTGGGAAGAATCATACCAGCCTATTCCCAATGTCAGATAACGGTTGCTTTCTTGTCCTATGATTGCCGTTCATCTCAGCAGGCTTCTCGTCTAGTGCACGCTGAAGTAGCATTGCACCTTGTGAAGCAACTGTATTGGTCTTCTCTGCCTCAACAATCTCTGAACAATTCAGAACGCTTTCAGCCATCTCTGATTGTGGGGTGCTACTCAACTTGACTTGAACTGCTTCTCTATTGGTGCACTTAGAAAGTGCACAGCCACATGATTTTCCACAGCCAGCACCAGTAGATCTGCATCTACATTTCGTTGTCTTGCACAAAGATTTCTTGCTGCATGAGCAGCAAATCGTAACTGCATTTTTCTCCTTTGCAGCATTAGTGTCCCCAAAATGTTCCGATTCACATGTATCCAGGCTCTGAAAGAAATCTTCGCTACTCCCAGCAGAAAAGGAGGGTTGGCCCAAATTACCCTGATCATCAGATGTTTAAATATTTAAATATCATAGTCTAATACAAGTGAATTAATGTAGTATTTAATTTTGTATAATATGAATTTCTCGTACGTCAAAGCTTTATATGTGTTACAGCCAAATAAACTAACCTGTGATTTATCCCTATGAACAAATTCAGCCTTTTGAATTTGTAGTTGTCTAACCAAACCACTTAGGCTGACTATTTGTTCCTTCAGATCTTTTATATCTTCGTCCTGTTCTAAGCAATCAACTTCTTTCTCCTGTAATGGGCACCTTTAAAGTTCAAGAAGGAAAGGTTCATCAAAGGTTTTATAAGCATGGAATAGCCAAATAAACTGCCAGGGAAAAGAACACAGAACAATCCAGGAAGAAAAAATCAGCAACAAAGTTTCTCACCTAAGATTTTCTTGCTTCAGCAATTCTGATTCTTCCCTGAGCATTGCAACCTCCTCAGCCATCCTAGCCATCCCAGTCATGAAGTGAATAAAACAGGCATACCAGAAAAATGGTTCCACATGCAGCTTGAGATTGTTAAAAATAGAAGCTTTGATTAATTTTATTTTTCAAATTAACCTCTAGAAATGCATAAGTAGTACATAAAATTGCCCAGTTTTATCACCTTCAGTCTCCATGATACCCTACCATAAAAATTCAGGATGGTGGTATGGGAGGGAGATACAATACTCATATATATACCTCAAACAAAATGCTAAAAAAAGCATATGCAGTGAGACATATTTGATACTTAGCTAGGGATATACATGACTCTAACAAAAGATGCTCAAGAGATATAACTTGTTTTCCTTCAAGGCAATCAGAAATGTGAAATACAGTATGCATCCATGCTCCTCTCTGTTGGAAGAGTTAAAATTTTCAATAATAAAACTTAGTATCAACTACTTTTCCCTGTCAGCATCTAGACCAAATCCAGTCATTACAACAGATTATATTATAAGAAATAGAAACTTTTTAAGTAACATGCAAATTTGGTGGGATGGTGGGTATTGAACCCATGACTTAACTCTTTACTCTGTTCTTACAAGTTATAAGAGGTGCCAATGCACCATTTGAGTTAGAACAAAACTAAAACTACTAAACTAATGACATTCTGAGTTTATTCATACCAAGGACTGAACCTTTAGCAAAGAGAACATATGAAAGCACTATATTAGTATTAGTTCAACAGGGGTAAAGATACAAAGACTCACTCTTCCATTTGACGTTCATATTGAGAACATAACTCATGTAACCATGATGAGGCTTCAAACTCATGCTCAACACCCTGCAGGGCCAGCACCAACCATTTAAAGTGAGGTGAAATATAAGAACTCCCGTAAAAGAAACTGGAGACCATAAAGTCCCATGTACCAATCTAGGCATGGATTAAACCCAAATACAGATGATCTCATTCAGCACAGTCAGCAATTACACATGCATCCGTAGTATATAACTTTTTACTTTGGTCATTGCCTTTATGATTGAACTAAAAAATAGGAGTTCCCAGTGTTGTAAAGGTACAGTTTGCTCTTTATTTGCAAGACTGGACTGTCCAAAATAGAAGCACCATTTCAGATTTTGGTCTTGAAATTCTAATATGAAGGGGAAAAGACTTCTTGGTCAATTGGTAAAAAATGTCATGTAATCTTGAAGAATTTTAGTCTGTCAAATCAAACTATAGTATCAAAGTCAAGTAGCTAGAAATTTTGAATAGGAGCGCATGGAAGAAAAACAGACTGCATTCCAGCCATGATTTGTAGTTATTTGGCTTAGGGAGTACATACCTATTTCATGGGTTTTTTTTTTTCCCTATAATATATAAAATATATTAAGGTATTAATATTCCAAATAATTTAACCAAATTAACTTGCAAGTAAACACCCATGAAACGAATCCTTGCAAAAATGTCATCCCATAAGAAGCACAGCCAAATGGCACTTCACATATATCACCAAATAATTAACTGATTGTGTACACAGATTTTAAATAATCCTTCCAATTCCGTAACAAAATACCTGAACTCCAGGAGTTTTGCCAACCCTGGCACCTACACATAAGATTTAACCAAGACAAAGATAAACAGATGTCAGATTGTATTATAATGGTGGAAAACAAACAAGAAAAGAATGAAGCACTAGATCTCCCCACCAGTTGATCTGCGTGACAAAGCCTTTCGAGATTCTATCAGCTCTCTTAACCGTTTTGTGGCTGCAGATGCCTCTTCTGTCTTTCGTTGTAAGACCTGCACAAAAGGACCAAAGGTAGGAAAACAAATTTCCAGAAGGGACTCACTTCCCCTCCCCCACCCCTCCACATCCCCCCCCCCCCAAAAAAAAAATAGTAGGCTTATATCATCATAAAGAAAACAAGGCTTTACCATCTTTAGTCTCTGGTTCGAAGCTAATAGCTTTTGCATCTCATACGCATTCCTCCTTTTCTCCTTCCTAAGCTGTTGATGCAGATATTCCAAAGAAATCAAATATATTGACATAATGGAAATCCCAGAAAAAATGCCCACAATCATCCAGATGTTTCAACAGCAACCTTATGAAAGCAAAGCAAGTTACTAGCATAAAAGGTAATAAAAATTATTTGAGCGCATGTTCTCACACCATTGTATAATTTGCTCTAGCTTCAAATTTAATGGCTGTGTATGACCAAGTTTACACTTACTACCAAGACAACTTGGGCAATATGTATTTTGTCAACTAAGTCCAGTGCATACTCCATACAAGGAAATATAATAAAAAGACTTAACTGCATGATGTGTTAGACACTACCATGACAAATCCTGATATGATGACACATATTCAAAGCATGATCAAACAATGCATGCAAGTGATCTTTTTTCTATTGAGACTAAGTAGGATTCTATTATGTAATGTCAGTTGAAAGGGACTTTGATGGAGAAGATAATTCATATTGCGTTACGCCACCTTGAACATATTTTCATGTATTAGATATCCAAATTCTATACAATATTATAATCAATCAACATGTCATCACATTCAATGAATAATTCTTAAAATACAAGGTTTCATAATAAATCAAAAGTTTAAAACTCAAACAATTGTGAGTCAAAAACCAAAAGAAAAACATTAACCCAAAGGTTTGTTAGTAAAAATCAGAAAGCAAAAAAATAAATAATCAAGAAATGGTGCTAGATAAAGATTGGAACATCATGCAAGGTAAAGATCATGATTAGAGCCTTTATTGGACTTCATAACAAAATATTTTCATATTTCAGTAAGGCTATATTTATAGAAAAATAAATGAATAAGATGAAACCAAATATGTGTAGAAAGACATCATCCTGAACAACCTAAACATAACAAACTAAAACATTAAATCTTGGACAGCCTGAGGAGGAGAAGGCAAATTCAAAGCATAAATTTAAGACCAGTGCATAAGAATCAAACGAAGATCCCCAAAGATTTCTTTTTCAACTTAACTATGGTGCCAATCTTTGAAATTCAATCTTAAGAAAACGATTAAATGATGCTGAATCCTGTAGTAATGCATATACCTGAAGAACTTCTTTTTCCAGTGAAGCCTTGCTTAATCTAAACTGCACAGACTCTAGCTTGTTCTTACAATGTAGTTGAACCTAGATATTAAGAAAGTGTTAATACTGGAAACCATGAAATGAACAGTTTATATAGACAAGCTCGTCTACAACAATACAGCACCTTCTGAGCCTTTAAACTCTGAATCTCAAACTGCAACCTTCTTGTTGCTTCGTCGCCTTTTGGCCTTTTAGTTGAGAGTTGAGACTGAACATGTTGTTTCTTCTTCAACTCTGTAACCTGCAAAAGCAGAATATGGTTTCACAACATGCAATGATGTTGTTATTAAAACATGTTATCACTATGCAAATAAAAATTAACCTGTTCTTCAAGGACATTCAGCTTTTGCAGATAATCCACTTTAAGCTTTTCAACACTACCATTAGAAGCAGGTGAAAGTGAACCATTTGCTACTTTTCCCCTTAGTTCCTCAATCTCCTTCTGCCAATTTTGATCAAAATTTCAGTAAGGAAGCAATACTGAAATACTCTTCCAAAGTTTTTGTTAGAATAATGGAAAAAAATAATTGAACTCACCATATTCTAATGGTTTAAACTTTTAGGACATGCGGTACTTTGTCGTGTTGTTAGAGTAGGTAGTCCTAAGTTCAACCTTATACCCATTTTACCTCCCACTTAGAAAGTTAAAATATCTCACGCGTCCTATTTATTAAGGGGGAATCTGGACTCACACGTGAGGGTAATATTAGAATAATGGTTCAAATTTCATCATTTCTTAACAACTTAAACTTTTAGAAGAACCAATAATTTATCAGTTTTCTCCGAAAACACACTTGCATTTAGGGAAATTTTTTTTTCAAAGAGCTTATCCTTGTTTATAACTTTCTCTCATCAAATAAACCCTATTTAGTTCTAGTGTTCTACACTCCTAATATCCAAATATCTGAAAATCAGGATTTCGATCATTTCTGCACACAATCTCAGCTACCAAAGCAATATCAGATTCAACCTAACAGAGTTTCTTTGTTAACTCAAAGTCCCTGTGAATGAAAATTTTCAAGTAATTCCTATAGCCCAATCAAGTTAAACTTCCAGATGAAAATAAAATTCCTAGAAAAAGACTCAAAAGTCAAACACACTTTGGCACCTACTCTTAGACATTTCCTACATTTTCTCATCATCCAAACAGACTCGTAACAAACACAAAACCAAAAATAACACACAATCACATTCTCGGCAACCAAACAGACACTACAGAGCACAGCCGATGACCTTGAAAATCAGACAATCACTCATCCAAACTAATAACAAAATATTTAAAAAAAATAAAAAAAAAAAAAACAAAAACAGAAAAACCNTCAAGCACTTAACTACCCAATTTCGTGCAGCCAAGGAGATCTTCTCCTTTTTTTTTTTTTTTTTTTTCATTTACAATCTATGCCCAGGGCGTTTATTAAATTCGCCACAGAAATCTAAGTAAAAAATCTCAAAAAAACGAGATTGGGTGAACTATCATAAAAAATGCTTTAACATTCAAATTAAAAAAAATTTAAAATTGATTGGAATTGGATGATCAAGGACAAAACCTTTGCTCCAGTATGTGAAGAATTAGTAGAAGACGATCACAGCTATATTGTCGTTCCATCATCATCATTGGAAAAGCTATATTTTTTATTACGAGATTTCAAAATTCAAATTAAAGAAAATTACAAACTTGGTCTATAGCTTGAAAATTGTTCAATCTATTTAGGGTAAAAATAAAACACTAGTGGTGAATTAATCTTTCAAAGATTTCCTTCAGAAGGATGAAACAAGATAAAGAATTTCATAAAATTAAAGACAAAACTCAGCTGACCCAAGAACCAAACATTCCTACAATAACAACAACCAATTACATCATCAAGCATACAAAATCTTCAAAGCCCCCAAATGAACCACAACCTACCCTGCCGAAGCCAAATCCCCAACTGGTGGTTTGTCAAACCTCTGCATGTGGTCGTTGATGAAAACCTAGCCACCACTGTCGCCTTAAGTCTCTGTTGCAACCCACAATAGTGGCCCCACAACCCTACTGAGCCCACTCCCACAACCATTGGCTCTCTTGAAGGTTTATTCATTGTATTCATTTTAATTTTTTTGCTTTGTTTGGTTGTTGAGAAAGAAGAGAAGAAAAGTAAATACATGGTGGAGTGTTTAATTAAAAATGATGTTTCTGATATTTTTTTGATAGGTAGATAGTGGGGGAGGGGGAGATTGGCTTCGAACCACATATATGGGGCACCACAAAAAATGCCATTACCTTTGGGCTATTACTTGAATCCCAAGATGATGTTTGGGATTTTGAATTTGGTTTTATTGGGAATAGGCTTTAACCTCTGTTTAAGTTCGAAGGAGTTTCAATCATTTTTAAAATTTGGGGAACAGTAGGGTATTTAAAGTCTTTTTCACTATACCTCAGGAATGTCAGTGTAATTTACTTTTGTTTTGTTTTTAACTGATCTTCATGAACTACTAAATATGGTGGTTAGAATAACACTAGAAGTATCAGCAGATGTTTTAATTCTGTAGTAAACTATTCCAGCTTGGTCAAAATTGGCATAGTTGTTTTCTTATGAACTTTAGCTTAAATGACACTCCTCCTTCCCACAAGAGTGGCTGGAGACTGAGGTTGTGGGTTAAAAACTCATTTAATGCGTGTGTTACAATAACTTAACAATTAGATAACAAAATTGACCTAGTTTTTTTTTAGTTACAGATTTTGCATCAAACTGATTACATTTGTTTCTATTATTTAGGCTACTTGTGGCATACCTGAAATTGCCTTTGCAACGTTTGAGAACATGAAATATGGAGAAGGTTCGCAACAACTTTTTCCTTTGTTTGTGCTTTTACATGAAGATATTATGCGCTATGAATTTGTTTTTTTATTTTTAATTTTTATAAGTACTAAGTTGTATTGGAAAAACAAGAATTCAAGAATTACACACAATGTATTATAGATGTTCATTACAACTAAGCTCTAAGAGTACAATGATCAATAAACTCTAATAGAGTTTTCAAAGAAATGCAATTTCTAGATCTGTCCTCGGCTCCTCGCACACCCTTCAAAGTTTCTTACATTTCTTTCCCTATAGATGCACTGCATCAGGCAATGAGGAGTGGCCTTCCATATCTCACCGTTCCGATGTTGCCCAAAACAGCCTTTCCTAATAAGCTAGTAAATCTAGATCACCCTTTGAACCTCAAAAAGAGCAAATACCATATCCCACAACTCTCTACAAGTGATTTAATGTTCCCCATCCCCCTTGCACATACAAAACCAGCTCACTAAAATAATATTATGCTTTCTCAAATTATCTGTTGCTAGGATTTTTTCCAAAGAAGCAACCTAGAGAAAGAAAAGCTGCCTTTGTTGGGACTTTAGGCTTCCAAATGCATTTCCAAGGGAAATTTTAAACTTCTGTAGGGACTAAGGCTCTATTATAGGATCTAATCTTGAACCCTTCTGAATAGATGACCTTCAGCACAATGTATCCTCCCCTCTGACTTCAATTCCCAGTCATGGACTGCTTGTGCAAAATTCTTGGAAGCATGTACACGGCAAATTGGGTGCCGTATCTGTGTCGTACGTGAAATGGGATACTCCTAGAACATGGCTGTACGCGAGTCCATTTTGCTTTTTTATTTATTTATTTTTTATTTTTTATTTTTAATTTAAAATTTTTATTTTAAATAATTGGATATGGCCTGGACACAGCTCGGACACTTCCGAGACATGGTCAGGACACAGCGTCGGGAAAAAAAAAGACTATTTTTTTTTTTTTTGATAGGTAATAAGACTTTTATTGAAAAATTGAACATCATGTTCACGATGGTGAACACTTTGAACAATGAAACAAATACAAGAAGATAAGAGCTAAAAGAAATAGAAACTAAAAAATCAGCTACAGCAGTACAATTTGTACACCCCCAAATACGAGCCCAAAGAAACAAAGTCCGAAAAAGTAAACATTTTATGTGTTTCAAAGTTCTCGCCTTGTCTTAAAAAATGCGAGCATTACGTTCCTGCCAGACTAACCACATTAAACATGCCGGGACCATGTTCCAAATGATTGAAAGATGCTTTCCAAACCAGTTTCTCCAAATAAAGAAAAAAGATTTCATTGACCTTGGCATGACCCATTGAATCCCAAACACTGCAAAAACTTCACACCATAAGGCGTGAGAGAACTTACAGTGAAGAAGAAGGTGGTCCACTGATTTCCCATCACAACAACACAAGCAACACCTATTAACCAAAAACTGACCTTTCTTAATAAGGTTGTCAATGGTGAGTATCCCATCATTAGCTGCTGTCCATAAGAAAAAAGACACCCGTTTAGGCACCTTAGTACGCCATATACACTCCCAAGGAAAGGCATTAGTAGTAGGACTAGATAATAGCTTATAAAAAGAGTGCACATCAAAAACACCAGATGTAGTCAATCTCTAGACCAACTGATCATCCCCCTCACCTCTCGGCATAGAGGAATAAATAGACTCAAAGAATGAGTAGACAATGGTTGCCTGCCAATCTTGAGGACCATGACGAAACAATAAATTCCAGCTCCTACCTCCTTCTGAATTTGTTACAACCAAGTCAGAGACCCATGCTTCTTTAGAAACAGAGCAATCATACATGGAAGGGAAGAGTTCCTTCAAAGGAGTAGGCCCACACCATGGGTCATGCAAAAAACTAACACGGCTACCCTCCCCCACATTAAACAAAATCTGGCTAAAGAACTTCTCTGATCCTTCTTAAATACTCCTTCATATCCCACACCCGTGAGCATCTCTTACCCCTCTAGTGCACCAGCCTCCTCTTGCCTCTCCATATTTGTCTGCTATAACCTGGCGCCATAATCTATGATTTTCTTTCCCAAACCGCCACAACTACTTCCCAAGCAAAGCCTTGTTAAACAGCCCAACACTCCAGATTCCCAAACCACCACATTCAACTGGCAAGCATACCTTATCCCAAGCAACTAAAGGATATTTAAAAACATCCTCTGAGGCCCCCCAAAGGAAATTCCTCTGAATTCTTTCAATTCTTGCAGCCACAGCTTGAGGGATGGTAAACAATGATAAAAAGTAGGTGGGAAGACTCGATAAGGTATTTTTTAACAAGATAAGCCTACCTCCTTTGGACAAATATAGTCTTTTCCATCCAGCCAACCTTTTCTCCATCTTTTCAATAATAGGATTCCAAATTGATGAATCCTTATAGTGAGCCCCAAGAGGCATGCCCAAATATCTCATAGGTAGAGTGCCCACCTTGCAGCAAAGGATATGAGCCAAACCATTCAAATCCCCAACATTGCCAACATGAACAATTTCACTCTTGCCTACATTAACTTTCAGGCCTGTAATAGCTTCAAAGAAGATCAACACCATCCGCATGTATAATAACTGTTCCCTAGAAGCATCACAAAACAATATAGTATAATCAGCAAAAAGAAGGTGAGAAATGTGGATACCCCCATGTCTATGTGATCCCGCTTTAAATCCACAACGAAAACCACCATTTTCTGTCCTCTTCAACAGTCTACTCAACACTTCCATAATCATAAGAAATAAAAGTGGAGACAAAGGATCCCCTTGGCGAAGACCACGAGAACTACCAAAAAAACCTGCAGGAGATCCATTAACCAGAACAGAGAATTTAACTGTAGAGATGCACGCCTTAATCCCCCTACTCCACCTTGCCCCAAAGCCCATCCTTTCCATAAGGTAAAATAGTGCATTCCAGTTCACATGATCATAAGCCTTCTCAATGTCTAGCTTTATTATAACACCAGGAATACCACTTTTCAACCTGCTGTCTAAGCATTCATTAGCAATAAGAACTGAATTAAGGATTTGTCTCCCTCCCCCAAAAGAATTTTGAGAGTCAGATATCAATTTATCCAAAACTCCTCGAAGCCTATGAGCCAACACCCTAGCCAACAGTTTATAAAGGCTGCCCACAAGACTAATGGGGCGAAAGTCTTTGATATTAACTACATTAGTCTTCTTGGGGATCAAACACAGAAACGTGGCATTCAGAGATTTCTCAAAAACACACTGACTGTGAAAATCTTTGAAGAAGGCCAATATATCCCCTTCTAAAACACTCCAGCATTTCTGAAAGAATGCCATAGTAAACCCATCTGGCCCAGGGGCCTTATCGCCTTTCGCCTCCTTGAGGGCCTCAATAATCTCCTCCTTCTCGAACTCTCTCTCCAACATAGACCTCTCAGTTTCGTCTAGACAAGCGAACTTTAACCCATCAATAGTAGGTCTCTAAGTTTTCGGTTCCTGATATAATCTCTCGTAAAAATCCACCACCTAATCTGTAACATCTGACTCCTCCTCAAAGAGAACGCCATCCACCTCCACACCCCTAATCTGATTGGTTCGCCTATGCGAATTGGCAATTCTATGAAAGAATCTTGTGTTGTTATCACCTTCTTTGATAAAAAGAGCCTTTGACTTTTGCCTCCAAGAAATCTCTTCCAAGGAAGCCAGAAAATCTATATCAGATTTAACCACCAACCTTCTAGCCCTATCCTCTTGAGTCAACACTTGCAACTCTTCTCTCAAGTCAAGGTCTAAGAGCTCGGTTAAAAGACTCTTTTTCCTAAAAGTTACATCTCCAAAAACATGCTTGTTCCAATGCTTCAAATCCCTTTTAAGGGCTTTCAATTTACAAGCTAGAACGTAACTTGGAGGTCCCATGAAATGATAACC
Source organism: Quercus suber (assembly GCF_002906115.3). NCBI lineage: Eukaryota > Viridiplantae > Streptophyta > Magnoliopsida > Fagales > Fagaceae > Quercus > Quercus suber. Next base: position 107,266 of record NW_027070273.1, read on the forward strand.
ATTCCACCAATGATGAACCTTATCCACAAAACCCTCCACCTTTAACCACATATTTTCAAATCTAAAAGGGCTCTTTCCCTTGACAAACCACCTGCCTCCACTAGCAAAGGACAATGATCCGACACCACCCTAGGGAGAGTTCTTTGAGTCACATCTAAGAAATGCTCTTCCCAATCTGCTGTCATCAAAACTCTATCTAGTCTGGACATAGAAGGACTATCAGAGTCTCGAAACCAAGTATATTCACCTCCTACCAAAGGCAAATCAATCAGCGAATGTTTAGCAATGAAATCCGAGAATTTAAACATAACTGGACTAAAAGAGTTACAGCCAAGTCTCTCAGCCGGATAACGGATAACATTGAAATCTCCCAACAAGCACCAAGCCCCAGCCCACCGTGATCTCACTAAGTCTAATTCTGCCCACATAGCATCCCTAAGACTTGCATCAGTTGGTCCATACACCCTTGAACAAATCCATTCAAAGCCATCTGCCACACCCTTCAACACAATAGAAATTGAAAAACTTCCAACCACTGAATCTACTCTCTCAAAAACCCTTCTATCCCACATCAGAGTGACACCCCCCGCTGTATGTATGGCGTCTAAGGCCCCCCAATCTACAAAAGGGCTACCCCAGAGACTTTTAACCATGTTGGAGCTGGTGTTATCTAGTTTAGTTTCTTGAACACATACGATATCACACTTCCATTCCCGTAAAAGATTCTTCACAACATCTCTCTTATGAGGATTATTCAAACCCCTCACATTCCATGACAGCATTTTTAAATTCATTTACCAACAGACGAACCCAAACTAGAGGATTTCAAACTGCCTCTAGAACTTCAACCAGAATGCCCATCTTAATTAATATATGAAAACAAATTTCTTAACTCCCTCATCCCCTTTTGGTTTGAATTGCTCACCCAACGAGTAGTAACAGCAGTTGCTTGCTGCTCCCAAACCCTCTCAAGTTTTTGAAAAAAATCAATACACTGTCTCTCACAGCAATCAATTGGGAAACCCACATAAGTACTAAAATCTCTAATCATCCTACTCACCCATTCTGATGGCTCCATAACCTCTTCCACTGAAACCCCATCCGAACCATCTTCCATAGAGACGAGATCAAAAGAACCATTTGGGTCCCACAGAGCCAAAGGTGTAATGACCTCAGGGTTAACAGCCTCCTCACCCTTACCTGAAAGCAAAGTAGCATCCCAAATCAATCTAGGAACCTCAGAGTCACCCAAACCACGACCCACCTCAGAAATAGGAAAATACAAGTCCAAACCCACCCTCACTTTGCTCTGAACCTGAACTGGGCACCCAGAATTTTCAACGATTGTCGAACAAGCTCCATTAACTGTATCGGCAACCAAACACCCAGCCCCATGGTCCACGATTTGATCAGCGACAACAGGAGAGTGTGCCGGTTCTCTATCGACACTTAAACCTGCCTCCACATCAGTGCCGTGATCCTCTGAACCCAAAACATGATCGTCGGGCTTCATATCAATCACAAAAGGGCCATTTAGTCTCTCACCGGAGCTCTGGAACTCCTTGGACTCTTCCTTGTGAGTCGGTCCCTCATCAGAATTCATATCGGCAATAGGGGAGCCACCTAGCCCCTCGTCGAAGCTTGGAATCTCCCCTTCCTCGTCCTCGTGAGTTCCCGATCCTTCCCCAGTCACCCATTCCGAAATTTGCAAGTCATCGGACCCATCACCTATGCGTATGTGTCTTGAGATGTCCAAAGAGGGTTGGCCCGACCCATTCTCACGAATGGGTTGGTGGGCTTGATCAGGTTTGCTTACAATGGGCTGAAACTTACCCCAAGAAACAGTCCGCTTACCCTCACCCATTAAGTCAATAGTTATTTTTAAACAAAAGTGGGCCTGGGTCCATTTTAAATGACTTACACGGACAGGCCTACCAGTTGTTGACACACTAGCAGATATTGCCTTTTTGGAAACATCAAATCCTCCCAAAGACTCAAACTGATTACGCTGACCAGTTATATTTGGAAGATATTTCACAAAACGTAAATTACTCCCTTTATTTTTGTGGCCATTTAATTTTTTCCAAACTTGGGGATTTTGCATGTCACCTGCTTTTTCAAACTCTCCGCCTTTGGCCACCACCTTTTCCACCAGTCCAGCATTCGACTTCCCCAAAAAATAGTCACGTAATCTTCTTCCAAACAAAGTCCAACCACCTATCTTGGTCCCCTCTGGGACTCGTAGGCAACCCCTTCTTGCACCATTGTGGTATTCAAAGATTTCCACAAATAAGCCGCCCTTGTTAAATCTATTGGCAAACTCCAAAAGCTTAGAATTCTCACGTAAACGTTTGAAAAAAGGTTGTTTTCAAAAGTTCCATTGATCTAGATCTGCTAAACAAGCAATAATCCAATCCAAACCCAAACGGCCCACCCTAATGGAGCCATGGAACTTACCCCGTCGTTCATGAATAGCATAGGAATCTATCCTACCTCCATCAAAAGCTAAAGAAAAAACCTTTGAATCAATATGAAAGACAGTTGAAATCCTCTCAACCCCCCTGACTGTGGTTTAGGCTTGGGTTGTTGAGGTTTAGGTGGCTGTGTGGGAGTAACAATGGGTTGTAAGGTTGAGGGATATGAAACGTTAGGTGGCTGTGTGGGAGTACTGGTGAGCTTGGGTTGTAAGTTTGAGTGAGGGGAAGCTATGGGTACAGGTATCAAGGGGGGTGGTGGTGGTCCATGGCCAAAGGTCGGCCAAAAAAATTGTGGTGGTGTGAAAAAAGGTAAAGGGGGGTGATATGGATTGTAGGGATGGCACGTTGGTGGGGATAGTGGTGGTAGTGAAGGTGTATATGGATGTCTAAGTTGGGCAGGTTGTGGTGGAGGGGGATGTGGATATGGTGGTGGTGGTATAAGGGTGGGGCAAGGTGGTAGGGAGGTCATGGTAGAGAGGGGTTGGATTTAGAGTGTGTCGCAGATCTTCTTCTTCTTTTTCTTTGCAGATGTTCTTATTCTTCTTCATCATAAATCTCTTCTTTGTCTTCGTCGTCTTCTTCTTCTTCTTCTTCTTCGGCTTCTTCTTCTTCTCACACAGGACGGACTGAAGGACAGATCCAAATTCATATTTCCTCCTTTTGCCCTTTTTTGTGACTTTTGTCCGTGTGTGCTTAGGTTAGTGATTTCCCCCTTTTGCCGTTTTGTTTTGTTCGTGTGTCCTAAGCCAACTTCTTTTTAAAATTTTCTTTTATGAGTTAACTTTTTATTATTCTTTTATTATTATTTAGATAGACAATAGATACAAGTATATATGTATACATATAGGCTAGGCTTTAATATAATTACAAAAGAATTATTAAAAATTATTTAAAAACAAATAAATTTTTGTTATAAAACAAATTTTGTAAAATTTGAAAAAAAAAAAATTAATATACGTATCCCAGCTGACTAGTGTCCTAATTTTTCAAAAATTGCTGTGTCACTATCTCTGTACCGTATCCATACTTGTACCTGTGCCCGTATCCATGCATGTGCTTCCCTAGTAAATTTTTGACTCCCAGTGAATGGATTGTGTGATTGCATATGACCTCTACTAGTTCCCTTATTCTGTGCAATATGATGCAACTCAAGGAAAGACTCATTAATCACTGCCCTTGAAGTTGATGAAGGTAGAGATTCCACGTTCCCTGTATATTTTTCCAAAGGCTAACTCCATACAGCCCATTCGCGGCATTGGTTGACCAACCTCCTCCCATAGAGCCATACTTCAGTTCATTTATTCAGAATTAGTTACAGGGCAATTGCTTTGTTTCATAAATGTTTGGGAAGCTTATGCCTTTTTCGGTAGTGCACTATCATTAATGGTATGATGATTGCCCAGTTGCTAACTGACTTTGATAAGATTTTTGCCATGGGAATTGGTGTGACCATTTTAGTGTACGTGTTGCACTAAAGATGTACTTTGGTTATTTTACAATATATATGAATTAGTAGTTTTCTAGTTGTTTTTATTCTACTTTACCCCCTTTTTGAATGGATCCACTATAGAAAACCACGTTTTTGATAAGGAACTTGAGTTTTGATGTAAAGGAAAAAAGAGAAGAGAAGAGATAGAGGATAAATCCTTGGGGTTGTTCTCTTTTGTTACTTCTCCTGAGATGTTTGATTGCTTTACTTTTAGTGTTTAATATTGGTATAGCTGTTGTATACATCCCGTGTACATGGGTGGCACCTCTTTTACGTATTAATAAATGAAATATTTACTTATAGAAAAAAAGGGTAGAGATAGAAGAAATTCCTCAACAAATACAATTGACGAGGAAATAAAGTGGAAAGGGAAATAAAAACTATGTCAAGACAAATCAATGTCACTAGTTAAAATAGTTCCGGCCAATGCCTTCTTCTGCAAGGAGGTTTCTACTATGCATTGGCCTAGTGCGGGTTTAGTGAATGTGCTTGTTTTTTGAGAGTTGCAATGCTTTCTCGTATTAGTCCAATTTTTATCAAATTAATTGGATGTACTGTACATGCAAAAATTGGTCAAGGGGCATCCCTCGATTTAAACTGTTTGCTACATATTTGACACTTGTTAACTAAAAAATAAAACTAAATTGTACTCTTATTTTTTGGTTTGCCAAAGGGTTTTAAGCTCTCTTGGTTGACTTTTGCTTCTTTTCACACTGCTTTTCTTTCCTTTGGTGCTTCATAGTATCCGATTCTATCTATCTTATTTCCCTTGGAAGTTGGAAATGTCTATGACTTTGAAACTTTACAATATCCATAATTTGAAACCAATTAGTTTAACAGAATAATATGTAATCCTCTATTTAACCTCCGCAATTCCCATAACAAATTTCTAACAACCAAACGTTTTTGGGAGTCATTTAATCCTCTAACATTCCAAGAAATCATTTTCAACTTCATTAATACTGTCAATTCCCCACAACTACTTCTACAACACTACCAACACCCTATCTCCCATCATAATTAACCGAGGAAATTAAATTCCTCAACTCTCTTTTCCCTTTACCCTTTGAGGAGGCTGTCTTTTGGTTAGCCTCTGCTTTCTTTCGTTGTTCAATAACTACCTCCATCTCCCTTTCTAGCCTTTGAAGATAGTCAATGCATCACCTCTCATGACGGTTCACAGAAAGCCCAACCACTTTGCTAAAACCTGGAATCCTATGCTTCACCCAACTTGAGACATCCAGCCTACTACCCAAACCCAACACCTTATCATCCTTGTGCAATTCCATCGACAGGTCCAGCTCTGGAGGAGCAATAGAGGATAGCGGCTTACAGTCTGTCAAACTCTCCTCCTCACCCAAACAAGCTACTTTTGAGGTAGCCCCTCCCTCCTCCATCGAGACCCCCAGATCAAGCTGCTCAGACTCAAAAACAACAATCTCCCCGGTGCACTTGTCATCTACCCCTTGAGACAAATGCACTCTACTCCCACTTCCAGCCTTATCCACACCATAAACACCATAATCCACCAACCTAGCACCCATCATTCTAAGAAGGGTTGCTGCCAAGAAAAAACCCATAGAAATTGGCGAAATTACCCAATCGGCCTTACCTTGAACCAAAACGGAGTCACCGGAGCTGACCCCATCTCTTTCCAACACCATCGGAGACCCTGTGTGTTCATCGGAGCTAAACCCATCAAAAGAACTGCAACCAGTCTTCACCGGAAACACCCCAAGGCATAATGAAGCTTTCTCGGCCATCATCTGAGGTTTTTGAGGCACTGTGACATCGTCGGAGTTGAACCCATCCAAGTAGCAACAGCCAGCCCCTATCCGACCCACCGTGAGGCTGTCGGAGCTAGTCGGAGACACTGCCAAAAGATCAGCCACCTCTTCAGTGGGCGTCGGTGAGTTGGATTTGTCTGAGGAGACTTCTGCCGTAGTTGTAGATGTCTCTCCCATTACATAAATGCTTGGGCTTGAGAAAATAACCTCAGGCAACTGGGTTTGTCCCACATCAGATTGGGCCAGCTTGGTTAAGCCCACAGTATGCATTTTATTACTGTCCCGTGAAGCCCACTCACAATCCGAGTCCACCACAGGAAGTATGTGAAACTGAGAACTTCTAGAGGGGCCCACCACATGTTCCTTCTGACTACCCCACTTGGAATGCCTGATTCCACCTTTATACACCTCAGGCTTTGTGTGAATCCATGACCCTCTTGGAGTACCCACCACCTACTCCCTCTGATTTCTTTTCACCCAAATAGAATTTCTCACGTCACCTTTATAAGAACTCCATGCCACCCTCCTTTTTCCTTCCCCATTCACCTCTATAGTCAAGCCTACTACTGTCCAGTTAGGATTCTTTAGAACACGATTATTTCCATAACCATGTACACTCCCTTTTGGCTTGAATTACAAAGGAGATCTCTTATTATTACCTATCGGATTTTGCTCACCTAACTCTGTCTCCACATTAATGTCCTCCTCCCTCCTAACCCCTCCTCCCATCACTATCTTATCAGACTTGCCCACCGGAAAATCCCCCAACTTGGCACCTGAAACTGTCTGATTCATCACCAACTGAGTCATCTTCCCATTATCTGTGGTATCTACCTGCTTTAGTTGCTTTCTATCCTCTGCATTACCATTATAGCCTTGCACAGCATCAGCAAAAGTTCTATAATCTTGAACCTCCAACTTATGCCTATGCACCTGAGGGACAAATTTTGGATGCCCAAAATCACCCACCGCAAAATGAGAAGGATACAACATCTTTCTAAGTTCAAGCCCAAAAACCCTCCAACCTTTTTTCTCTTTGCCTTCAGGGATAATAATCGACCTCCGAGACCTGCCAACTTTAAGTTCAGTCAAAAGCAAGAACTAACCAGAAAAATTGGTGCTTCGTTGGAGAGTATAAGCAATATCACTGTCTCTGAATGTATAAAACTGTTTGGAATTAGCCCCAACAATAGTGTGTTAAATCTTATCCATTAGCCATTGTGCTGCAGTCTTGCCCATGAAGACTGATCTCATAAAGTATTTGCCCCTCTCTAAAATACGTAGCAAGAAATAACGTCCCCCTTCCTTTACAACTAATTGAAAAAACTTGGATTCAATGAAAAATCTACGAACTCCCCCCATGATTCTACCCGAGTACACTGGATGACAAAATAGCAAATGGCAGGAGAGGCAGATGGCAGGAGGGGTAGAGGGGAATGTGTTTCGCATTTGCTGTTTGCGGATGATACCATTTTGTTCTGTGAGGTAGTGGTGGAGCAAATCCTACATATTCGATTGTTGCTTCTTTGTTTTTAGGCTGTGACTGGTTTGAAGGTGAACGTATCTAAGAGCGAAATGGTTCCTATAGGAGAGGTAAATAATGTGCATGCTTTGACAGAGATATTGGGTTGTAGGGTTAGGTCCCTGCCTATGACTTACCTTGGTATGCTGCTGGGGGCGTCCCATAAAGCCCCCTCTATTTGGAACCCTATATTAGAAAAAATTGAAAGAAAGTTAGCAGGTTGGAAGAAATTGTATTTGTCAAAAGGTGGTAGACTAACATTGCTTAAAAGCACGTTATCTAGTCTCCCTACTTACTTCTTATCTCTTTTCACCATTCCTACACATGTGGCGAACAAAATTGAGAAGCTGCAAAGGTACTTCTTGTGGGGTGACACTAAGACACATTTGTTGGGTTGGGATAAGGCGTGCATGCCTTTGGCTAAATGGTGGTTTGGGTATTAGGAAGTTAACCACGTTCAATAAAGCCTTACGTGGAAAATGGCTTTGGCGCTTAGGGATAGAGGAGAATAGGCTGTGGAGGAGGGTGGTAGCTTTGAAATTTGGGGAGGATTGGGGGGGATGGACCTCTAAGTTGGGAAGGGGTACTTATGGGTGTGGTCTGTGGAGAAGTATTCGGATGGGATGGGAAATGTTTCACAAAAATGTCCACTTTAAGGTTGGAGTGGGGGCTAGAGTGAAATTTTGGACAGACAGGTGGTGTGGTGACCTTCCTCTCCAGTTGGCTTTTCCGATCTTGTACTCTTTTGCTGCAAACAAGGAAGCTTCCGTAGAATCTTCTTTGTTGTGCCAAGGAGAGGGGAATAGGAGAACTTGGGATGTTCGATTCATTCGGGGTCCTAATGATTGGGAAGCAGATGTGATGGATGAGTTCTTCCGATTCTTGGCTTCTAATCAACCCGTTGTAACTGAGGGTGATCGTATGAGATGGAAATTGTCTAAGAAAGGGGCTTTTACTATCCGTTCTTTTTATCACAAGTTACATGGTTCTTCTCCCATTGTCTTTCCTTGGAAAGGCATCTGGAAGGTTAAGGCACTTTGGCGTGTCTCTTTCTTTGTGTGGACAGCGGCGTGGGATAGGATTCTCACAGAAGATAATTTGAGGCTTAAGGGCTATGACTTCGTTGATTGGTGTATTATGTGTCGGTGCTATGGGGAGATAGTGGATTACTTGTTGTTACATTGTGGAAAGGTTTATCGGCTGTGGTGCTTTGTCTATAGAACCTTTGGGATTTCTTGGGTCCTCTCTGGTATGGTGTCAGATCTTCTTTTTAGCTGGTGGAATTGGTTGGGGAAGCGTTCATCTCACATTTGGAATTTAGTTTCATTGTGTTTGATGTGGTGTATTTGGAGGGAATGCAACTGGCGGACATTTGAGGATTTGGATAGATCCGATGACCAAATGCTTTCTCTCTTTACTGGTTCCCTCTTTGTTTGGGCTAAGGCTTGGGGACTTCTCTTCCACTCTTCCTTAGCTCCCTTTGTCTTTTTTCTTAGTGTTTTTCTTCTTTTTTTGTTCGTTTTTTTTTCTTTTCTTTTCTTGTACGTTTGATATGCTAGTGTGTTTTTGCACTTAGCAGTTTTTGAATATAAGTTTTTCTTACCTATCAAAAAAAAAAAATATTAACTTCATTGATTCAATTGTTGAAATAGACTCCATAATTACATTATGTAGGTTTAATTTAGTTAAATGAACTCTCCGACCTGTTTTCAATTGTTCAAGGTTTGTACTTAATTATCTTTTTTCCCCCTGGGTGTTAAATACTTCTAATTATTTTTGCATAACAGATTATATTATTTTTGTATAACAGATTATATGAAACCTGATACTGAGACTTATAATTGGCTGATCCAAGCGTATACAAGAGCTGAATCTTATGACAGGTACTTCAGTAGCATATCAGCAAGACCAGATTTGGTTTATTTGTGAGCAGCAATGTTTTGATTCTTCAAAGTATTTAGGGTAAAATCCCTAGTCGAGTGCTTTGACAGCTCTAATTTTTTGATTAAACCAAGAAATGAAAACTTAATAATATGTTGCCCTTAAATTTTACTGGCTTTAGTCGAGTAAAAAGTGTCTTCTTTAGAAAGGTTCCCAACGTTATCATTATCAAGAAGAAAATGAAATAAAATAAAATAATTGAACCCTATTTTTGGGGTTAAGTTCCCTAGAACATGGAACTCCTACCAATGTGCCAAATTTCAGTTAATTACTTATTGTCATGATCAAGTTTTCAGATTCCTTCTTTTTGTTGGATCAACAAGTGTATTGGAGTTTTCTCCAGACTTATTGTTATATACTAATTGTTTTACCATGCCAAGTTACTCCATCTTGACCGTGCTCAGGGGTGGACCCACTTAGAAGAGAGCCCCCCAAACTTTTCTAATATTATAAAATTACACTAAAATTTCCTAAATTCTTCGAAAAATATATGGTTGGCACCCCCCCCCCCCCCAAAAAAAAAAAAAAAACTTCTCAAATTTTAGATTTTTACCCCTGAATTTTCCTAAATTTTTCAAACGAAATATGGTTAGCCCCCCAAATTCTTCATATTTCATGTATGACACCATTAAATTGGTTCAATTTTATATTTTTATTATTTTTGGCCCCCCATTCACAAAATTCTAGTTCCGCCCCTGACCGTGCTCATTCCTTAGGGTTCATTCTATTCATTTTATCAATTGCTTATTCCTCTCTAGGATTTTCCAATTTGAATATTCTTAGAAAAAGGTAAATCAGTTGAATGTCATATAATTTACCATGTTAAACATTTTTCTTCTCATTTTCCAGTTATCAATGGCACAAATATTCAGTGGTTTGCCTATTACCCTT
>NW_027070273.1:133262-161204 GCF_002906115.3 Quercus suber
CAAATTGCTATCTAGCCAACTTGCATCTTCCACCGAGATACTAGAAAACTCCACATCATCCAAGACAGGTCTATGAGCCACATCCTCCAAATAAAGCTGCCTATAAAACTGAGAGATACAATTTGCTATAGCAGCCGGGTCCGAAGACAACACCCCATCCGCCATAAGCCTATTAATAGAATTAAATTTGAATTTTTAATCAACATGAAAGCCTAAAGTTTTCCTTCTTGTTGTTGACCACATGGAAAACGTAGAAAAAAGTACTTATAAAGAAACAAAAGAAAATGTAGAAAAAAGGTGTCTTAGGTCTAAGGGTTTCCTTAAATAAGTGAAAGATTGGATATCAGATACTCGTCTCTTTCTCTCTCTACCCACCACAACTCACTTTATTGCTTTAAAACTCCCTAAAAATTGCTCAACTTTACATTAAAATACTGTCACAATCACTCTTCCGTCTTCAAGATAAAAGAGATTAACTTTCTTTGTTTGGACTGCTGCCTTAGGGAAATGCTTGACGATTGATAATTTACGAAAAAGGAAGGTGTGGATTTTGGATTGGTGCTACATGTGCAAGAGAAATGGTGAATCGGTTGGCCATCTCTTCCTTCATTGTCCCATTGCTATGGATCTTTGGTCTATGGTTTTGGGTTTATTTGGAGTAACTTGGGTTATTCCGCATACTGTATTGGGGCTGTTAGGGTGTTGGCAAGGCAGCTTTGGTCGTCATCGAAATGGTTATATTTGGTCCATCGTTCCTCTTTGCTTAATATGGTATCTTTGGAGGGAGAGAAATAGTAGATGTTTTGAAGATATTGAGAGATCTATTCCGGACCTCAAGCTATTCTTTTTTAGAACTTTAGTAGATTGGTTGTTTGCTTTGCAAAAACAATAATTCCCTTCTTTTATTGATTTCCTAGACTCTTGCAATTTTTGTATTTGATTTCTTGACCCCTTGTACACTCTTGTGTACTAGGGTGTTCTTTTTTTATATCAATAAAACTTATTACTTATAAAAAAAAAAAAAAAAAGATAAAAGAGAGATAGAGAGAAGAGAGGGTGTCCATGGTGGTTTGGCTGTTTGGATTCTTTAGGTTTTGGGAGCTGAGGGATCATGCACCAATCGTAACATTGCAAATTCGAAGGCACTTTGCCAGTTTGCAGCCTTAGCTACTGTATGCATTTATAAATGGATACTTTTTCTATGCAATTGGTTGAAGTGTTGATCAAATTGGATAATGTTTTTACTGCACCAGTTTATACGGAGAAGATCTTTCCTCTTTTTTGAAATGGTGAGGCCAAAATTTACCGGCTAAAAAGAGGGAAAGAAGCCTATTGAAAAGTAGGAATTAGGATTTGCGCCCCCCCCCCCCCCCCCCTCCTCGCGCACGTGGTCGAAATAAGGAAAGTTGCCCTGCGGGGTACACACAACAATCCAAACAATCACTGATTTGATATCCGCTTCATGTTATGCTTTACACTAATGAGGCGAAAGTGATCAACCAACTTAATGCCTTCCCTAACTAAAGCGGACTCAAGGTCTCTTGGTATTGACGGGAATGAACCCTATCAAAATGAAAAGTAGCAAGTGGATATTGAAGAAGCGAGCCCATATCAAAGAAAGCCATTGCACGCTAGCCCCTTTCTATTAGTAAGTTTGTCAAAAGGCTAAACTTGAGTTCCTTAATGAAAAAACTAGGAAAATAGGGGTAAGTGGGCGCAACAAGCAAGAAAAGGCCCCTTACATACATGGCCGTCATGTAACTCCTTGAGAATCATGTCATTTTCTTGTCACGTGTTGCCACTAGAGTCATGAAAACTCAAAGTAAGCTCATGACTCGCCGAATCTCTAAAGGGGCTTATACAAGCGGAGTGCTTACGCCTTTTAGAGATTGGGGCTAGGGCAGCTTTTTCAGTTTTTTTCCTCATATTGGTCTTAGTGATCTTTCAAAAGTACCCTTCTTGTTTGTTCTGGATTTTTTATTTTGATAAATAATTAGTTAAGCCTTCTTAGTCAAAACAGCAGTGATATTCTTCCTTGACTCTATATCAAAAAATGTAGTCTACCCTTTTGTCAATGACAAGCCTCAAGTGTAGCTTGTTAATTTCACAAATATCAAATGTCTGAAAAATATTTTAGATGTATAATTAGTTATAGGAACACTTGCAATTTTCTCTTTTGTCCTTTTTGGCTGCATTGGATTTTATGTTGGACAAGCTTCATCACTGTAGGTGATCACTAGATAGAAAAACATATTGAAATCTAGAATTTGTTGATTCAATCGAACCTTTAAATTGTGAATGCATGATGGTGATGGCATTTTGGGGAGGAAGAGACTCATTTGTGGAGATGGGTCATTGCATTAAAGCATGGGGTGGATGGGGGGTGGTTGGAGAATGAAAGCCACTGTAGAAATCATAGATGATTTGATGTAGCTTATGGAAAGAGTTTCATTGTATGGTAGGATGAATTTATGCATTTTGAGGTGGGGAATAGAGAATGTGTACGATTTTGGCATAATAACTGATTAGTGGTGTGGAGATCTACCCTTTTACTGTTTGGTAGTTGACCAGGACACTTTAGTGGCTTCATACTTGGAATGCAATACTGAGGGAGAGAGAAACACTAAGATGTTTGCTTTATTTTTGATGACTGGGAGTTGGATTTGGCCGTTTCCCGGATTGGATTATTGCTTTCAAATATACGAAGGAGGATAGGTCCTAATAGAATGAGATGGAGTTTGCAAGGTATGGGGGTGTATGATGTGTGATCATGCTATGGTGTGCTGCAAGCCAAGCCTCAAGAGAGATCTCTTTCCCATTGAGAGGAATTTATTGTGCCAAAGACCCAAAGTGGGTAGCTTCTTCTTTGTAGTGTGGGGGAAGATTTTGGCTAATGATAATCTTAGATAGGAATCGCATTATAATACTGGTGCTGTTTATGTAATATAATAGGAACCAAATTTGTTTATCAGTGGAACATTTGTTACTTTATTGTGATTTTGCCTATGTGATATGGTGCCATGTGCTTAGTGTTTTTTGCAGTTAATTGTGTGCAGCCACATATAGTATTTTTTGCAGTTAATTGGCTTTTGTGGTGGGAGCGGAATCCCTGTACCTTTTTGAACATGTGGAAGGCTCGGAAGTGTAGTTGAGGCTTTCATCTCTTTTTATTTATTTATTTATTTATTTTTTTATGATAGGTAGTTGAGGCTTTCATCTCTTACTTGTTGAAGGATTGACTGTTCTGGATCTCAGTGACAGTGGTATTGCCACCGAGTTTGCCAATTCAATCTGTTAATTGTAATTCTTTAGACATTCTTGTGCTTTGTATTGTTCATGAGGTAGGTTGTTTTTATTTTTTATTTTTTTATAAAGAATATGATAAATTTACTTATATATAAAAAAGAAGTGTCATGTTCCTAAACCGCAGGTGGTAACTGCCACTTCTCAAATTCTCTCGTGTGAAAATGTTATTTTTCTAGATGCGCATAATCTTTTTATTACTGATTTTGAACTCACTATGTCACCATTTACACATTCTTGTGAGAAGAGGAAATGCTATTTGAGTTTGATCTCATTAGCAACATATTTGTTTACTTAATACTCCCTCTATTTCAATTTATTAACTTTTAAATTGAATATTAATATACCCCTGAAACTTGTGGTTTTTTATTTTTTGAATTTTCCTGCATTGTTTTGCAATTTGCGGACTAAAATAATACATTCTAAACATCTATAATGGCTATTTAGTGGATTTTTCAGACTTTATATATTTGTTTAACATTTTTGGTTTAACTACATATTCAAGTGGACGATAGTAGTTGGGCATCAAGAATTTGTAAGGACCATCAAAATGGGATGAAGAGTGTGTTTTACTAACATAGCTTAATTTTTAATTTTATTTTTTTAATGCTATATGAACTTTTTGTATATATTATAGCGCATATTTGTATCTGTGCTTACTAGTGACTAGAGCAGGAAGGAACCTAATTAGTAAATATCTATTTCTGTTGAGATACATCCATGGAAGTCAAAGGGGAGCCAGGTGCTTGCATAGGCACCTAGGTGAGTCAAGGTGCTAAGGCTAGAGCCTAATTCCCCTCCCTCCCTCGTATATTTTTTTAATTTATAATTGCTTTTATTCTAATCTTGTTGTAAAACCTAAACTATATTGAGAATTTGGCTTCTCTCTCTAGTCAGTCTAGCGCTTTTTTGTCACCTCATGTCTGCGCCTTTTTGTCACCTCACATCTTGGGCAATACAAGGCCTTTGTGCCTTAAGGTTTCCTTTTGCCTTTGACTATGTTGAAAACATCGTTCAACCCAAGAGATGGAAGAATTGACTTGTTTTTCTAAATACTTTTACAGTCCAGAAAACCCATTGGCTGCATTGGAACTTACCTGAGAGTTTGCCTATGAGCTCTAGCTCAAATGGTACCTCATTCCCTTAAAAGTTCTTGGTGGAGGGTGGTGGGTCAAGATCCATTGGGTGCATGTGTAACTTACCAATAAAAAAAGCAAAAATAATAATAATAATAATATTAATCAATCTTTGATCAAAGAGTTACTACCTAGAGGCTAGCATTGATCCAGAGTTACAGCATCAAGTCCTATTTGAACATAATTGATGCATTAAAAATTTTCAAAAGTAAATAATATGTATAAGCTGATGTTCTCAGTAATACCCCTAAGTATCACATTTATTTTTAGTAAGCAAATTTAAGGTAGGAAGGGGGTCGTTGAGGTTGGGAAGGTCTTGGTTTAAATTCTGCTGCTGAACAGAAAATGAAATATTGATGTTATGCTGTTAACACTTTCCAAGTGATTCAAAAGGGCTTTATGAGTCCTCCCTTATCAGGAGAGTGGTTGAGCAAACGTGTAGTAAAAATCTTTAGTAAGTTAATGTTTTGATTAACGCTAAATTTATCAAAACAAGTGTGTTTTGACACTTTGTTTGGCCAAGAGCATTGTAACTTAATTGATACCTTTTAGTGTTTTCAATGGAGACATCCAAGGGCCAAATCCACCTGGACCACCCCCTTCCTCCCCACCCCAATTCTAACTATCGAATCAAAAAAAGTTTGTTATATATGAATATATGAATCTTCTTAACTTGACACGTATAGCATGTATTAATAGTATATTAAAACCTAGGCCTGAAGGATTCACTTGTGATTTCATTGATGTGGAAACTTTACCACTGCCTTACAAGCATCTTCTGTAATTATGTTTTTTTTTTTTAATGATATAATTCAGGTAATAGAATTGGGTGGAAATCCCACTATTGGCGATTGTGCCATGATATGGCGCGCAGCAATAAAGGCTCCGTTACCATCAGCTTTCTTGAAGATCCTGCAGACAACGCACAGTCTTGGCTACGTATTTGGGAGGTAGGATCCTAGTCTTTACAGTTAAGAAAGATCATATTTTTTGATTTGATAGTAAAGAAAGATTATGAAAGAGATGCGATTTTCTAGATTCAATTTGACCACTTTCCATGTGCTGGGCATCACATCCGTATGTTGTTTGCTATATCAATTTTGGAAGTTTGCTTATATGCCCATCAATAAAAGGTTGAAAATTTTGCATGGATAAACTTGATCTCTTTATAGAGCAATATCCACAAAAGAATGCAATTTAAGAGTTGCATGATTAGCGGGACAGCATGGATGGACTTTCTCTAATGGTCTATTTGGATTGAGGGAGAGGGAGGGGGAGTAAAGTAGAGTAGAGTAGAAATGATCTAAAATTAGCCTATTTTCAAGCAACTTTACTTTACTACCTTCTACTCCTCCCTCAATCCAAACGGGCCCTAAATTGTCCATTAGATTGATGCAACAACGTGATTCTTTTTTTTAGCATTTTAGTAGTTTTCTTGCATTTGGATACAATGCATATATATATATATATATATCTTTGAGCATGGAAACTTAGAAACTTCATCATGGTTATGTAATTCATTAGAAAAAAGTCCAATCCAAAAAAGCCTTAAAATTGCATATCTTTTTTGGCTATTTGAAATCATTACCATAAAACTTATCTTATTGTGTTTCCTCTATTGCAGTCAGCTTTATGATGAAATCATCTTGTTATGTCTCGATCTTGGGGAACTAGATGCAGCCATTGCAATTGTTGCAGACTTGGAGACATCTGGGATCACGGTTCCAGACCAAACATTGGACAGGGTGATTTCTGCTAGACAAATGATTGACATTGCAGTGAATGATGTAACATCATAGCCATGGTTTAGGCTTCTATCTCCCTTTTTGTATGGTCTGATTCATAGCGAATAGTATTTGTCAAGTTGCTATGCAATTAAGTTGGTAGCAGATTCCAGTGCCACAAATTCATAACAGAATTTGGTAACTGTAGTTTAGGTTTCAATAAGCACAAAAATAGCATAATTAATAAGAATATATCTTGTGCATATGACATCCAAATGAAACCTACTTGATAATTTCCCAAACAATCACGTAATTCTTAAATTAAAACTTGTCAATTTCTAATTAAGACCTTCACATTAACCAAATCACTGACACTATTCATGTGCATTCATGTGTCTACACTAACATTTTGGTAGTTCTATGCATTAATGTACCTCGAGGCATAGTTGTCAGTATTGTATAATACGCAATATGCAATACATATCTTGTAAAGTTTCATATAGTAAGGGTGTATGGGAAGTGCTCATAAATCGTACGATACATTGTACATGTCATATGAATTGTATCGTATCGTAAAATTGTACGTTTTGTATGATACACAGACATAAGATTTAAAGTAAGTTTTTTTTTTTTTTTTTTTTTTTTTTGTGGAAAGGGGGGGGGGTGGGGGTGTTACAATTTTTTTTTTCCCCTTTCTTTTACAAAATTTGGACTACACATTTAAATTTCACTTTCACTTTCTTATTTACAATTTTTTTTTCTTTCTATACTATGATTCTATGAATATTATATTAACTAATATATAATTATTTTTAATTTTTATCATTATTCTAATAAGTCTAAGAAACCAGAATGCCAAGAAGAAATATATATGCGTGTGTGTGTATATATATATTAAATTATTAAAATAAATAAACAAGAAGAGATACTAAATGTTGATGATGATTAAGAAAATTTCAATGAAGAAATAAGTTTGTAAAATGATGAACATCATGATAACTTTGACTTAGATGAAGTTGATTGGGCAAGATGATGAATATGATGAAAAAAGTTTAATATTTTGAGATATTTGTAATGTAGTATCACTTTTGAGTTTAATAATTTGAATGTGTATTTTATAAATAAATGGTAGTTTGATTTATTTAGTTAGTTTGTAAAATATTATTACATAAGTGATGGTAAATTAGGCATTAGTGGAATATATTCAAAATTTATAATGAATTTACCTTATATATATATATATATGTATATTTATAATTTTTTTATAAATTTTATTAAGTGTTTGTATATCTTACTATACACAATACGATATGATATATGACACGATACGATACACAATATATATAAAAAAAAGAAATTGATTCACAATACGATTTACGTTTTGACAACTATGCTTGTAGGCATTATTGTGTGAGAAAAGATGCATTTGAACATAGCTATGATAGCAATAATAAATTGAAAAAAATAAAAGATTTAGAGAGAAAGAAAGAGAGAGATTTGTGTGGTTTGGTATGAAGGCCTACATCCATAGAAAAGTCTTTAATGACTACATCTTTACTATTGAGCACTATGTACTACAATGTGCCATTTTCTTTGACTGTTGTTCAAGAGTTGGGATTAGATTTGATATTGGTAGCAGATATCTATTGCAAATTTAGAGAAGAAAGACATCAATAATTTGTGCAATTGTATTTGTTACAGTGTAGTGACATGCCTAGTTAACTATCAAGATAAGATTTGTGGATGAGAAGGATAATCTATTCTCTTTGTAAGTGTTTCTCTGATAAATGAGACGCGAAATTGCATATTGATTATTTGGTTGTAACTTTTATATAATTCAAGTTTAGGGTCTCTTAAGGTGAGAAATTGATTACTTACATATCATACCCCTGTTTAGAAACATTCTAATGATGGAATTGCCACTTTAATTTTTAAATAAAATTTAACAGAAACATGTAATTATAGTATTGGAGAAGAAAAATTACAAGTAAACTCTAATTGAAATAGAAACATATAATCCACATTCCAAGATTCGGGTTTGGAGCTACAAGGTGTTAGGCACCAACATTGCTAAATTATAAACCCTTTTTCTAGTATCTAATGCATGGTTTTCAGACCCGGACCTTTCATTGAACCGTAAAAGAGAGAGGTTTAAGGTTTTTGAGGTCGAACCGAGGTTGAACCGGGGTTGAACCGTGATGATGTCATAATTAATTTAATAATTAATTAAAACTTACATATAGATATTAAATTTATAAAACTAGCAAAATTGACTAATATATCTATATACGTGAGGGAACTTTTAAAATTTTCAGGCATATATTTAATAATTAAATAAGAAAGTTAATAAAATAAAATAATAATCATAAAAACATTAAAATTTATGATTAATTTTTGAAGTAAAGTTGAATATCTTTGAACGATTTTAATTATAATTTTTTTTAATTCCTTGTAAGAGATGGATAATTTAATTAAGTAGAATAGAATTGTATTAAATTGTTTTTAAATATATAAAAAAAATATATAAAAAAAAAGAACCGGGGTTGGACTACTAAAAAAAAAACTTAGGTATAGTACTTTAGGCACTGTTCTTTAGGTTTCCTCTTAAAATTCAGTTATGTAGCTACTTAACTAAAAAAAAAACACTTCCATTCAATGTGAAAAAATCTACGTAGCAAAATCTTTAAACTGAAAAGTTAAGGAACAGTACGTCTTACTCTAATAATAATAACAACTATATTTTTTAGAATATTATAAATATAATATGAACCAAAAGATAATGAAAAAAAAGAAAGAAAAAGAAAAGGGTCAGGAATACGTTGATAACAAAATATCATTATCACGTGGGGGAGGGATTCAAAATTGAAAAGATGGTCTGACACTTTCAACTCTCACCATTCATTTTCCACTATCCTTTGTCATTTCCAATGCTAGTCACATGCTTGGGTTCATAAAACTTAAAATCAGTACAAACGAAAACAAAAAAAAAAAAAATAAAATCAGTACAAACGAAAAAAAAAAAAAGAAAAAAAAGAAAAGCAAAAGAGAAGTAAGTCATCTGGAGGAGACTGGAGAGAACGAAACAAAGAAGAAGAAGAGAAGAGCAAGAAGAATGGGTTCGTTCAGGTGACCTACGGCATGATGAATGCTGCCTGCTGTAAGGGTTGAGTTCTTCATTTGTGCTTTCTTCTTCTTCTTTGTTGTCTTCTTCTTTCTCTGCTTCTTCTTCTTTGTTTTCCTTTTTTTTTTTTCCTTTCATTTGGTTCCAAATCTAAAAAAACCCAGGTACACTAAAATTTTGGCCGGTATTGGCCGAAACTTTTCCAAAATAAAAGGAACCGTGCGAACCGTGAAAACCGGCCACGGTTCTCAGAACTGTACGGTCCGATCGCGGTTCAAGCGGTTCTGTGCTTTTTTCGTATGGAGGGGTTCTTATAGTTAAAAGAACCGCAAAGATGAACGGTTCGAGGTTTTTCCGGTCGGACCGTACGGTCCGGTCCGGGTTTAAAAACCTTGATCTAATGGTCAAAAGCATCTTCCGTGCGTTACTCATGGGATGTTACTTTTATTACAGGCTCTTACAGTTTGTGGATTGATCCTAGGTGTGCAAGACCTAGATATGTTCTTGCGATTGCACATTCCAAAGAGGATTATGGTATGACGTTGAACTATATTTGTCATAGTGACAGTTCAGATGTCACTTGCAGTTATACCATTGTGAAGTGTGTATTTTGAGAGATATACGACTTGAGCTGCAAGCTTTGTTAATATCTATAGACTATAGAGCTCTCACTTATAGTGATGAGTGATATTAGAAGGCTAATATTTTATGAACTAGCCAATATGCGATTACTTCATTTTGAAAATTGTAGAAGGAAATTATCCTTATGGTACATGGATTAATTTAAACTATATCACACTTCATTGATAGTATTTGGGAAATTGATTTTGATTTTATATGATCCTATTAAATTGAGTGAAAACATTTAAATTGTTGGTTAGAAATTACATTGTCTATTTAAATTATACAAACTTGCAAATTAAAAAGATAATTAATATTAGTTGCTATTTTATTTGTAATATGTGTAAATATTATATCATATAGTAAATAATATTTGATTAATACAAAATCTAGTATTTGTATTAACAAAAATGAAAATGTGTAATTCAATGATGCGATATTGAATATAGTAAACTGATATTGAATATAGTAAACCAATAAAAAATAGAGTGATGTAATTAAAATGACAAAAAGTTACACTTGTACTATATATATATATATAATTTTCTATACTATGATTCTATGAATATTATATTAACTAATAATATAATTATTTTTAATTTTTATCATTATTCTAATAAGTCTAAGAAACCAGAATGCGAAGAAGAAATATATATGCGTGTGTGTGTGTATATATTAAATTATTAAAATAAATAAACAAGAAGAGATACTAAATGTTGATGATGATTAAGAAAATTTCAATGAAGAAATAAGTTTGTAAAATGATGAACATCATGATAACTTTGACTTAGATGAAGTTGATTGGGCAAGATGATGAATATGATGAAAAAAGTTTAATATTTTGAGATATTTGTAATGTATTATCACTTTTGAGTTTAATCAATTTGAATGTGTATTTTATAAATAAATGGTAGTCTGATTTATTTAGTTAGTTTGTAAAATATTATTACATAAGTGATGGTAAATTAGGCATTAGTGGAATATATTCAAAATTTATAATGAATTTACCTTTTATATATATGTATATTTATAATTTTTTTATAAATTTTATTAAGTGTTTGTGTATCTTACTATACACAATACGATATGATATATGACACGATACGATACACAATATATATAAATAAAAGAAATCGATTCACAATACGATTTACGTTTTGACAACTATGCTTGTAGGCATTATTGTGTGAGAAAAGATGCATTTGAACATAGCTATGATAGCAATAATAAATTGAAAAAAATAAAAGATTTAGAGAGAGAAAGAGAGAGATTTGTGTGGTTTGGTATGAAGGCCTACATCCATAGAAAAGTCTTTAATGATTACATCTTTACTATTGAGCACTATG
Organism: Quercus suber; assembly: GCF_002906115.3. Taxonomy (NCBI): domain Eukaryota; kingdom Viridiplantae; phylum Streptophyta; class Magnoliopsida; order Fagales; family Fagaceae; genus Quercus; species Quercus suber. The sequence goes on from NW_027070273.1 coordinate 144,514, forward strand.
TACTACAATGTGCCATTTTCTTTGATTGTTGTTCAAGAGTTGGGATTAGATTTGATATTGGTAGCAGATATCTATTGCATATTTAGAGAAGAATGATATCAATAATTTGTGCAATTGTATTTGTTATAGTGTAGTGACATGCTAGTTAACTATCAAGATAAGATTTGTGGATGAGAAGGATAATCTATTCTCTTTGTAAGTGTTTCTCTAATAAATGAGACGCGAAATTGCATATTGATTATTTGGCTGTTTATGTAATTCAAGTTTAGGGTCTCTTAAGGTGAGAAATTGATTACTTACATATCATACCCCTGTTTAGAAACATTCTAATGATGGAATTGCCACTTTAATTTTTAAATAAAATTTAACAGGAACATGTAATTATAGTATTGGAGAAGAAAAATTACAAGTAAACTCTAATTGAAATAGAAACATATAATCGACATTCCAAGATTTGGGTTTGGAGCTACAAGGTGTTAGGCACCAACATTGCTAAATTATAAACGCTTTTTCTAGTATCTAATGGTCAAAAGCATCTTCTGTGCGTTACTCATGGGATGTTACTTTTATTAAAGGCTCTTACAGTTTGTGGATTGATCCTAGGTGTGCAAGATCTAGATATGTTCTTGCGATTGCACATTCCAAAGAGGATTATGGTATGACGTTGAACTATATTTGTCATAGTGACAGTTCAGATGTCACTTGCAGTTATACCATTGTGAAGTGTGTATTTTGAGAGATATACGACTTGAGCTGCAAGCTTTGTTAATATCTATAGACTATAGAGCTCTCACTTATAGTGATGAGTGATATTAGAAGGCTAATATTTTATGAACTAGCCAATATGCGATTACTTCATTTTGAAAATTGTAGAGGGAAATTATCCTTGTGGTACATGGATTAATTTAAACTATATCACACTTCATTGATAGTATTTGGGAAATTGATTTTGATTTTATATTATCCTATTAAATTGAGTGAAAACATTTAAATTGTTGGTTAGATATTACATTGTCTATTTAAATTATACATACTTGCAAACTAAAAAGATAATTAATATTAGTTGCTATTTTATTTGTAATATGTGTAAATATTATATCATATAGTAAATAATATCTGATTAATACAAAATCTAGTATTTGTATTAACAAAAATGAAAATGTGTAATTCAATGATGCGATATTGAATATAGTAAACTGATATTGAATATAGTAAACCAATAAAAAATAGAGTGATGTAATTAAAATGACAAAAAGTTACACTTGTACTATATATATATATATAGAGAGAGAGAGAGAGAGAGAGAGAGAGAGAGAGAGCCATATAAATTACTTGGACAAGTTAATTAGTGAATAGAAATAAATGCATGCATCTACCTATTAACACATCACAATAAATCAAGCCTTAACATAAATTCAATTGTTTGATGATATGGAAACCTAAATGAAGAGAATTCCCCAAGAATGCCCTATATGAAAATAAAATTTACAAGTTTTTCTTAATGGATAGTTTTCTCATGCAGTTGGCCCTAGCAGGTTTGGGGTGTGATCGTGACATGCAATGGAGGTCCAAAGTACATTGGCATTGGCAACTTTGATGGAAGTTTGGGAAAAGGGGCTTCAAAATTAAGAGCATGCATCACTTGCCTTATAGAGGGTCGGATTGACAGATCAGGATGGCAACAAGCCAACTACCATTAAGCACTCCATTTTCCGCTTACCAAATTTCAAACTTAATTTGTTATCATCGGCTTGAAATAGTTGGCCTTTTCCCTAGAGATCCCACACCCACTCTACAAGCCTTACCCTGTTTGGTAATGTTTGTGGCTCTATTGGCTTTCTTCCACATGCAATCTCAAGGAAAACAACACCAAAACTATAAATATCAGATTCTTTAGAAGTTTTGCCAGCGGTGAAACACTGCGGAGCTAGATAGCCCATGGTACCTACCAAAACAGTTGTTTGTGAACCCAACTCATGGTCTACAAGTCTTGCAAGGCCGAAATCGCCAAGCTTGGCATTGAGATTTGAATCTAACATGATATTACTTGACTTCATATTTCTATGAACCACACATCGTTTCCACTCTTCATGAAGGTACAACAATGCAGCAGCCAATCCCTAGGCTATTTTATACCTAATTGGCCAAGTTACTGTAATTTTTACTCCAAATAAATGAGAATCAAGGCTTCCATTAGGCATGTATTCATACACAAGAAGAAACTCATTCCGTTCATGGCACCAACCAATAAGCTGAACCAAATTCCTATGTCTTAGATGAGTAATGGTGTTCACTTTTGATATGTACTCGTTTTTTCCTTGTTTTGATTCTTTTGAGACCTTCTTAACAGCAACTACTGTGTTGGATTCACATAACAAACCCTGGTAAACGCCTCCAAAGCCTCCCTCTCCAAGCTTCCCTTCTTCAACAAAGTTGTTTGTTGCACGGCTAGGTACAAGGTAAGTGAACCTCCTTGGCATAGTTCCTGCACAAATTTCATCACCCGTACTCATATCATCAATAAACTCTTCTATTCTCCCACTTTCCTTTTTTCTCCAACAGATGAACCAAAGTAGAACTAATCCACAACTCATGACTGCAACCAAGCCCACTGCAAAACCAATCCCCAACACCAATACGTTTTTCTTGTTTGGCAGGGTATTCCCATGAATCCCTTCTTCCCTCAAGCTAGAATTGAATGACCAAGAAAGTATTGTATATTTTTTCTCCAACAGATGAACCAAAGTAGAACTAATCCACAACTCATGACTGCAACCAAGCCCACTGCAAAACCAATCCCCAACACCAATACGTTTTTCTTGTTTGGCAGGGTATTCCCATGAATCCCTTCTTCCCTCAAGCTAGAATTGAATGACCAAGAAAGTATTGTATGTGACTGGTTGAACTCAACTGTAGCAGCGGAGAATCCAACACTAACCCATTCTGGCAAAACAGTCCTCAAATCAATAAATGAAAGGATATAATTCCAGTTGAGGTCAAGATTCTCAGCAGAAGAAGTAAGGAACACTCAGATTTTTGGTTGTTGACTTATAACGTACCAATGCGCTTGCTGCTGGCCTAAAGTTAACTTGACTGAATGTGATGCTTGAATTGATGGAATTGACATTGATTCCTACGTGACTATCACTTGGATCCCACCAGTTTTTATAAGTGTCAAACTCAACTGCAACAAAATTATTTTTGCTAGACTCGTTAAAAGTAGATGGGAGTACCAGAACTAATCAATCCAAAATACCCACCAGCTGAATTCTCAGGGATGTCCGAACCAAATGGTGCAATAAAGAAGGAGAGTCCATCACCAAAAACCTCATGAATAGATTTGATGTTGAAGGAAAATTGAGTTTCAAAGACCGCAAGCCACCCTGTGCTGTTATCCCAAAGGTGCACTTGTTCCTGATACAAGGCTCGACAAACACTATAGGTGTTGTTCTCGTAGCCGGAATCCCTTGTGAGTTGCAGACCTTCTGGTAGCGAGTGTGCATCACCCTGAAAGGTTATGTTGACAACATTTGAATTGAAACTAAAGAAGTTGAAGGAAATTGAGTTTGCAGAGGGAAGTAGAAATAAAAAGAAGATGAAGATGAAGAGTTGACTGAGAAAACAATGGACTTTCTGATATTGAAGATGGGAGGCTAGAATGTATGTTGGAGATGTCCATATATGGTTACGTTGAATGCGTAGAGAACGATAAGTTGGATAGTAATCCTTAGGGACAACTTTATCTAAGCATTTGATCATATTATGTATCGTACGTGTATATCATCTTCATGTTGAGGATCTAGATTGAAGCCACCGCTTGGTCCCATATGCAAACAAAACTTTGTATACAGTGGGCTCTGCACTTCTCGCTCTCCACCATAATTTTTTTATTTATTATTTATTTATTTTATTTGTTACCTATCGCAGCCCAACCGGCCGGCCAGATCCATCTAAATGATTTTTGGGTAAGATTTTAGGGAAAAATGCTAGGGTTATTACAAATTTTATTACATACTATAATTTATTAATTGATTTGACATTTTCACTAAAAAAAAAAAAAATCAAACTTTCAATTTTAGGTGTTTGAAACTCACAAACCGCATTCAGTGCAATATCAATTTAAAAATATTATGTATTAAAATATGTAATAGCTTTAGTGTTTTCAAAATTTTATCACAGAAGAAACGATTCAAGTTTGACTATTTGAGCATATCATCTTAATAAGTATGTTAATGCATGAATGTGCCCATAATTGTTTTGTTTTTTGTTTTTTGTTTTTTTTATATAAAAATCTTAATGTTAGCCATACACGAATTGAGTCTGAGTGTGAGTGGCAAAGTGATGCAGCGGATCATTCTAATTATACATATGTTTTTCAAATTTTACTCTTTTTTTTAATACCACAAAAGGAAGATACAAGAATATCAGTTTACAAAAGAAGTTGGGTCAACCCAACTATTATGTATTGGCATTCTAACTGCCATAGCTGCATCATTATACACAAAATGAAGTACAATCCTAGGAACCTCTAACAGCTTACAAACCAAACCCTCCATGTACAAAACATCCAGGACAGCAATGAGAGACCTCTCATTCCAAGCTGGTTTCTTAGACTTACTAACAAGCTGAATTAGGTCCTTACTGTTGGTCAAAATAAGGATCCGTTGAAAACCATGGTTCCTGACTGTAAAAACAGCTTCCATCAAAGCCTCCTGCACAACTCCTTTAATTGTACTAGCGTGGCTGCTATGAACACCATAGAATCTGATAACTCCTTGCTGATCTTTAGCTTCAAAAGCCCAAGAACTCCTACTGAGTCTTGGGTTTCTAGTCCCTGCAATTTTAATTAGGAGCTGCCACTATCCAGTGACATTGTTGGGTTCATTGCTTGGCCTGTTTCTTCTAATAAGGGGACTAGATTGGTTGGACAAGACCTCCTTGAATGAATGATATAATGCAGGTAATAGAATTGGGTGTAAAACCCATTATTGGCGATTGTTCCATGATCTTGCACGTAGCATTAAGGGCTCCATTGCCATGGTCCTGACGTGGGTTCGTCACTGTTGCCATCAGCTTTCTCGAAGATTCTGCAGACAGCACACGTTGTGTTTATTAGAACTATAGTAGAGGTTAGCTGGTAAGTTACTCAATAACCAGTCAAATGCTAAGAGCCTATGTTGAAAATTTTAATAAGTTTTTATTTTTATTTTTATTTATTTATTGTAATTCTATAGTACAACCTAAAGCTATTTAATCCAAGGGTGTCCTCTTGAAGAATTGAGTTTTCCCATTAGCATTCTCTAATTAAGCAACCCAGCCCCATGGCCCCCATCCCTCATAACTAAAGTTCCGATCCTTAGCCACATCATTAAGAGTATGTTAGGGAACAATTTATTTAGTTAAAATTGAAAACTATTTGCTGAAAGTACTATAGATAAAGTTAAAAACTAGTTGAAATAGTACAGCGAGACTCATTAATAGTACCAAAAATTGTAATAGGACTTATGAATAGTGGCAAAAATAAGCTAAAATAGTAAAAAAAGAACTATATTTTTCAGCCAATACTAAACGCAATCTAAGTATTATGTTTGATGGAAATCATAAGGGTGGATGACTGATCCATATAAAACAAGGTAAGATGCTGAACGACTATCATGTTTGGGACATTTTCAAACAGATGCCAATAATTTAAATTTAATGTTACTTATTTAGGGGATTTGAGAAATTTGTCAAATTGCTCCCTCCTTATTTTGGTCACCATAATACTTATCTAGTTCACATACAATACACGTCATTACTTCTTTATAAAAAAACTTAGGTTTAATTACTAATTTAATATCCTTTAATTTTAATTCTTAGATACAATTTTTTAGACTATCTTGTACTATGTGTTATTCATGAGGTAGGTTTCTTTTAAAATATAATAATTCAATTTACTTATAAGAAAAAAGTGTCATTTTCCTAAATCATTGGTGGTAACTGCCACTTTTCTAAATCTCTTGTGGGTAAAAATGTTAATTTTTCTTGAAGCACATAATCATTTGAAGTTTGAACATAGACTTTGAACTCATGTGATGTCACTTTCTAATCATTCTTGTGAGAGGAGAAAATATTATTTGAGTCAAAGCTCATTATTAACATATATTTTTTATTTTATAGTTTTTATGTTCATCAAAACATTTTTTTTTTAAATTATTCCCTATGGTAATCTAATTTATTATATTTTTTTTATGTGGAGAATCAAACTTTTTAACTTAATATTATTATTACCAAGGTTTTTAGACCCGGACCGTTCATTGAACCGTAAAAGGAAGAGGTTCAAGGTTTTTGAGGTCGAACCGAGGTCAAACTGAGGTCGAATCGTGATGGCTTCATAATTAATTTAATAATTAATTAAAGCCTAAATATAGATATTAAAATTTTAAAACTAGCAAAATTGACTAATATATCTTTATATGTGAGGGAAATTTAATGATTTTCAAGCATATATTTAATAATTAAATAAGAAAGTTAATAACATAAAATAATAACCATGAAAATATTAAAATTTATGATTAATTTTTGAAGTAAAGTTGAATATCTTTGAAGGATTTTAATTATAATTTTGTTTATTACTTGTAAGAGATGGATAATTTAATTAAGTAGACTAAAATTGTGTTAAGTTATTTTTATATGTAAAAAAAAAAAAAAATTGTTAAGGGGTTGGACCGCACGATTCTTGACCGGTTCGTACGGTCCAACCCCAGTTTTAGGGGTTCACGGAATTGCCACATATGCCCGGTTCTTTATGCTTAAAAAATCGATTTTCATCACGGTTCACGGTTTTCACGGTCCGACCTCCCGGTCTGGTCCGGTTCTGAGAACTTGCTACCTAAAACATATGATTTTTTTTTTTGGGTGTGTATTACTAACATAAATCTTAATTTTATGATGATGTACAAAAATTGTCAATGAGTTGATCGTCCACACACGTGTTAATAGGTGTACCTAAAGAACAAAAGAGAAGAACCAATTAGAGGGCACCAGTGCGGTATCGGCCAAAGATCCTCTGAAAGTTAAGTTAGTGATAGAAGAATCTTCATGAACTCAAAAGCGCAAGAGCTAAAGAGAATTCACGTACCTCAAGAAAGGTTAGGCTGTCGATTTATATAGTGGTAGAGAGCTGACTTGAATTCCTTGATACAGGGGATTTTCCTTGTAGAGAGAAGGATTCCGAGATATTCGGGATTGCCTTTCCATATATAAGATATTTGATTGCGCGGCAAGGCCTTTGGTCGTGATGTGCAAGTAATTTTCATGCAATGTTATGTAAATAGGCCCCATGCATGCCGTGGGGAAAACCCTAGGGATGGGTCACTTGGACCAAGAATCGTCTGACTCGTTGGCTCCTGGAGGATCGTCCCTCTCGAGGATTGGTTGTCCTTCTCAAGGATCAATTGTCCCTTTCAGGGACTGATCGTCCCTTGTAGGGCCAGATTGTCCCTTTTGGGGGATGATCTTCAATCTCAAGTTCAACAGTCCTTTTCTAGGGTTGGTCCAAAATTTTCCTCATCATTTTAAAATTTTAATGCTATTCGGACTTTTTAGTATATATTATAGACATTCTAGTGCGTATTTGTATCTGTGCTTACTAATGACTAGAGCAAGAATGAAAATAAATAATGAATGTATATTTCTGTTGAGAAATAATATTGTTCAACCCGAGAGTCGGAAGAGGATAGAAAACTCAGTGGCTGCAATGGATTTACATGAAGGTTGGCAATGCATGCTACTGCCATCATATGGAAGCGAAGAAACCAACAACCAATCATAATTAATTTAAAATAGATTTATCTATAAAACCACCACATCTTTGATTAAAGAGTTTTCCTATGAGGTCTACCTTAATTGGTACCTCAAAATAAAATAACATAAATGCAAAATTTTTGTAACATTTTTCAAAGGTTGTAATCCTTCATCAAGAGTCTCCCTTTTATTTACTCAAAAAAAGAAAAAAAAAGAAAAAAAAAAGGGTCTCCCTTTTATTTACTTTTTTTTTTCAACAGTCATCAATAGTCACTCTTTCACCAAGAGGCTCTCCATTTTAGTAAGAGTCGCGACTTCTTCAAGGAAAGTCAATATTTCTCGTTGTGGATTAAATCGGGAGGACCATATAGACATGCTCAATATTTCTTAAAAAAAGAAAAAAAAAAAAAAGAGATTCAAAAGCTGCTCATTCTAAATAATTTACTACATTCATTCTCTAGTTTCTTTGAATCAGCAATTAACGTTGCGCCGTTATTGTTGAGGGTTTGAACTGAAGATCTATAACTAAACGATTTGGAAGTAACATTTTATCATTGAAATCTTTGTGGGATTGATGTCAAACTATGATTAAATTCATTTCCACAGTTTTTCTATGACCACAATTTTGTGCCGATAGAAGAATCTTCATGAACTCAAAAGCGCAAGAGCTAAAGAGAATTCACGTACCTCAAGAAAGGTTAGGCTGTCGATTTATATAGTGGTAGAGAGCTGACTTGAATTCCTTGATACAGGGGATTTTCCTTGTAGAGAGAAGGATTCCGAGATATTTGGGATTGCCTTTCCATATATAAGATATTTGATTGCGCGGCAAGGCCTTTGGTCGTGCTGTGCAAGTAATTTCCATGCAATGTTATGTAAATAGGCCCCATGCATGCCGTGGGGAAACCCTAGGGATGGGTCACTTGGACCAAGAATTGTCTGACTCGTTGGCTCCTGGAGGATCATCCCTCTCGAGGATTGGTCGTCCTTCTCAAGGATCAATCGTCCCTTTCAGGGACTGATCGTCCGTTGTAGGGCCAGATCGTCCCTTTTGGGGGACGATCTTCAATCTCAAGTTCAATAGTCACTTTCTAGGGTTGGTCCAAAATTTTCCTCATCGTTTTAAAATTTTAATGCTATTCGGACTTTTTAGTATATATTATAGACATTCTAGTGCGTATTTGTATCTGTGCTTACTAGTGACTAGAGCAAGAATGAAAATAAATAATGAATGTATATTTCTGTTGAGAAATAATATTGTTCAACCCGAGAGTCGGAAGAGGATAGAAAACTCAGTGGCTGCAATGGATTTACATGAAGGTTGGCAATGCATGCTACTGCCATCATATGGAAGCGAAGAAACCAACAACCAATCATAATTAATTTAAAATAGATTTATCTATAAAACCACCACATCTTTGATTAAAGAGTTTGCCTATGAGGTCTACCTTAATTGGTACCTCAAAATAAAATAACATAAATGCAAAATTTTTGTAACATTTTTCAAAGGTTGTAATCCTTCATCAAGAGTCTCCCTTTTATTTACTCAAAAAAAGAAAAAAAAAAGAAAAAAAAAAGGGTCTCCCTTTTATTTAATTTTTTTTTTCAACAGTCATCAATAGTCACTCTTTCACCAAGAGGCTCTCCATTTTAGTAAGAGTCGCGACTTCTTCAAGCAAAGTCAATATTTCTCGTTGTGGATTAAATCGGGAGGACCATATAGACATGCTCAATATTTCTTAAAAAAAGAAAAAAAAAAAAAAGAGATTCAAAAGCTGCTCATTCTAAATAATTTACTACATTCATTCTCTAGTTTCTTTGAATCAGCAATTAACATTGCGCCGATATTGTTGAGGGTTTGAACTGAAGATCTATAACTAAACGATTTGGAAGTAACATTTTATCATTGAAATCTTTGTGGGATTGATGTCAAACTATGATTAAATTCATTTCCACAGTTTTTCTATGACCACAATTTTGTGCCGTAATTTTGACACATTTTACTGTGAGTGTAACAAATCATTTTTATTTTTTATTTTTTATACTGATATATCACTTTTTCTCTACCTATCATTGTCAACTGCATTAGAGCAAATGGCCAAATTCAATACACTCTCTAAAGCCATATTTAGGAAGAAAATTCACAAAAATCAGCTCCAACAACCTATTCAAAATCTAAAAAAATAAAATAAATTAGCTACCGTACTCTCCACACATCGAAAGTTACTGTTGCTCTCCAAATAAATTTTTATGACTAAAATATTCACTAATTAAAATATTTAATCACTCTCTCCCTTTATTTGTGCACGTATATTAAGAATAAAGAATAAAAAAGATTAAATAAATAATGAAAAAGTAATATTTAAATGAGATAAAAAAAAATGAAGAGAAAGTCTAATGAAAAATGTATTTGAAAAATTCAATAAATAAAATTGTTTGCTCTCTCGACAGTGTGAAAATTTGACTAAGCTGTTAGAGATGCTCTCAGGTTCATGACATAAAAATTATGTTCAAAGACTTCCTCCTTGAGGGAGTGCTTATAAATTCAAATAATTCAAATTCCCCACTTTGTGGGTGTCTATCTAAATCTCTCATTATGTTTACTATTGGTTTCTTAGAAGATAGAATGTCCTCCACCAGAGGCATCCTAGTGTCCTGGTTTTGTTCTAGTTTGCTAGCTTGTTTTGTTTCCTGTTGTTTGTTGGTCACTTGGTCCTAGTTTAGTGTATATTGATATTGGGTTCTGTGTTGGGTATGTGTTGTCAATGTTTATAGGCTATAGCTATCACTTTTTCGTTTGAATGTGATTAACCTTTAGCCAAAAAAAAAAAAAAAAACTACCAGTGACATCTTTTACCTTTTTTTTTCTTCAAAATCTAAAAAAATAAAATAAATTAGCTACCGTACTCTCCACACATCGAAAGTTACTGTTGCTCTCCAAATAAATTTTTATGACTAAAATATTCACTAATTAAAATATTCAATCACTCTCTCCCTTTATTTGTGCACGTATATTAAGAATAAAGAATAAAAAGATTAAATAAATAATGAAAAAGTAATATTTAAATGAAAAAAAAAATGGATAGAAAGTCTAATGAAAAATGTATTTGAAAAATTCAATAGATAAAATTGTTTGCTCTCTCGACAGTGTGAAAATTTGACTAAGCTGTTAGAGATGCTCTTAGGTTCATGACATAAAAATTATGTTCAAAGACTTCCTCCTTGAGGGAGTGCTTATAAATTCAAATAATTCAAATTCCCCACTTTGTTGGTGTCTATCTAAATCTCTCATTATGTTTACTATTGGTTTCTTAGAAGATAGAATGTCCTCCACCAGAGGCATCCTAGTGTCCTGGTTTTGTTCTAGTTTGCTAGCTTGTTTTGTTCCTGTTGTTTGTTGGTCACTTGGTCCTAGTTTATGTGTATATTGATATTGGGTTCTGTGTTGGGTATGTGTTGTCAATGTTTATAGGCTATAGCTATCACTTTTTCGTTTGAATGTGATTAACCTTTAGCCCAAAAAAAAACTACCAGTGACATCTTTTACCTTTTTTAAAAAAAAAAAAAAAAAAAAAACTTTAAAGGCCTTTTATTTACATTGATGAAAAATTATGAAGTTTAGGTAGAATGAGTGGACCTCATTCTGGCACCCTTGCTTTGAAGTTTCAACGGTTAAATAATTCATACAAAAAAGGTTTTTTTTTTTTTTTGGAGAATCTATTCATACAAAAAAGTTGATTTTTTATATTGTTGTGTTTGGAACTTGAAGCTTTAAAGGTCACAAGAGGGTCTAGTGGTATGAATCCTTAAAAAAAATGGAAAACAAATGTAACAAAGTGATCAGCAAGTGAAGGGAAAAAAAAAAGAAATATATAGGGAAAGAGTGAGGTGGAGTCAGATTTGTGTTTGTGGGTGTTACTGATATGAGAAATACTTTAGTGTTAGGTTTGTCTCCTTGGCTAACTGGTTGCGCTCGGGCTCCGTGGGCTTTTCCGTCGACCAAGGAAACAGCCTCTTATTGGGCTCTCTTGGCACTGAAGAGAACCTTTTGTTAAAAAATTGTACAAACCCCATCTTGTGTTTTCCTTTATCTCTTTCTCTCTCTTACTGGCTTCTTTCTTTTGCCTTGGGTGTGTCAAAGATTCTTCATTCTCATAGTCATACTCATTCCCCCCACAAGCATATATCCTCACCCCTTTTTGAGTCCCTTCTTTGGAAACCAGGAAACTTACTGGGGTTGGGGTGCATTTACAAATCTAACTGTTAGATTACATATATCATTAACATTATTATATATTTTGAAAAACTAACTGTTAAATTACATATTCTTTACACTAATTTACACGTCAAATTTTGTGTCAATCGGATATTATTTACTATATGATTTATAAGTTTATATTTTATGCATAATTTTAAACTACAAAAAATTATAATTTAAAAAATTTATTGATAACATAGCTATTAATATTTAATTTTCTAAAAAATTTTCAAGTGTAGATGATATAAGTAGAAAATGTATTCTACTGATAAATTTGTCAAAATTCATTTCTAATAAAAAAATATAGAATAAGATTGTAGTCTTGAACTATAATCAATTTAATTTATAGTTAAATTTTGTGCTTTAAATATTAATATTTATATATTTACAAATAAAAAATTTCGTGCAAAGCGCGGATATAAACTCGTTCGGTTATTATTAGTATTATTATTTCTTTTTAAAGTACTAATTTAATTAATATAGTAATCCTAGTCTACTAGGATAACCGCGTGAAGTGCCCAACAACTAGACATGGCCAAACGAGTCAGAATTTTCTGACCCGACCCGAACCCGATTTTTTGACCCGAAGAAAAAACGGGTTGACCCGTGACCCGACTCGTGTTTTTTGCGGGTCAACCCGACCCGACCCGACCCGCGACCCGAACCCGAACCCGAACCCTTTTTTTAAAACTTTTTTTTTTTGGGTAAAAAAATAGTAAAACTAAGACAATATTGGTTTAATTGTTTATTGTGAAATTTAAGGAAACAATTGATACATTTACATAACTACATGCAAATTAATTAAAAGATAAATGGTTGAACATTCTGTAATGAGTAAATATTTTTAGATGTCAAATAGCAAAGCACATGCCAAGATAATTTGGTTACAGTAGAGTTAAAAACATAGATTTAAAATTGTAGACATGTGAGAAACATTCACAAGTGTGAAAATAATGAAGCTAAAGTATCAAATTAACATAAATTATGAATAATTAGACATATTTTTTAATAATTTATGTCCAAAATAAATGGCTTTTCAAAATAAATTATGATATTTCCTAAAGTGTGTGTTACTTAACAATAATATGATATTCATAAAAGAGACCATGTATAAATAAGTAAGCAATCAAATTTTAAAGTATATCTCAAATTGAAATAGAGTGTCAATCACAACTGATAATAGATTATAAAATTAATTTTCAAGATTGTAAATTTCTTATATGTTTTTATTCTTTATCAAATGAGTTATCCAATAAGTCATTTATAATTTTGTTTTATATTTTGGAATGTTGATATTGTGTAGAAATAAAACTTGTGTATTTGTTTTATTTATCTTTGTGTTATTTTGTTTTAGATAGTAATGTTAGGATTTATATAATTTTAAAAATATTGAATAAGTATTAATAAATTTAACTGAGTTCATTCTTGATATAAGTGGTGAATTCAAAATAATGCATTTTACATCAAATAATTTGTTGCATAACTTTTCAAATGGCAAATACATATTGTTTTCTTTATAATTTTTTTTTTTTTTTTTAAATTTCACGTGAAAAATACGGGTCAACACAACCCGACCCGACCCGACCCGCAACCCGATTGACCCGACCCGAACCCGACCCGAACCCGACCCGACCCGACCCGCCCGTTTTGCCATGTCTATCAACAACCCTCAACCCCACCAAATTAACTCACATTGACTGAACTGTAGAAGACCATGACTAGCTAACAAGATGGGTAAAAGAAAGACCTAAAGGTTTAAAGTTAGCGTTGACAAAAGTCAGATCAGATGCAGGTTGGGCCGGGGAGAAAAGGGAGAATTGCGAGGGAGAAAAGAAAATAATAAAAGACAAAATTTAACCATAAAATTGATTGGGGTCTTAGGCTATAATTTTATCTAATATTTTTTTAGTAAAGGTGTATTTTGATAAATTTTTAATTGGATTATATTTTTTTTCTTATATCCTTCATGCTCACAAAATTTTTAGAAAATTAAAGATTAATAATTATTTCATCAATAAATTGTTTAAATTGTAAATTTTTATAGTTTAAAATTATGCATAAAATATAAACTTATAGATCATATAGTAAATAATATCCGATTGACCCAAAATTTGATATATATATATATATATATTAAGAGCATAAAGAATATGTAATTCAACGGTTAGATTTTCAAAATATGTAGTAATATTTAATTTATTAAGTAAAGTTGTAACCTTAAGTTACAACTAATTTTGTAACTAAACTATATTTAATAATAAATAGATATTTAGGTTACTTTAAGTCCAATTACCAAAATAGCCACACTCTATTTTTATTGTCTACTTTTAAGTGCAATTAGGAAAATAGCCACACTCTCCAACAAGTAACGACCCACTTATAATCCTTTAAAAAAACCAAACCCACTTATAATTTTATTTTAGAAGACCCACTTATAATTAATTAAAAAAAGGATATCATTTTAGAAAAGAGTATAGGGATTATTTCTTCTAAAATTGAATGAAAACCATTTTAATATTGAGATCCGTTTGGAGCATAAAATAATTTTATAAGCTTGTTTGTACTAAGTGACCATATGCAAGAAAGGAATCAGCACCAAAAAGAAGGACTTTGTCATTGCCTAACTTAATAGGACTTTTAAACATACCTCATTTTTCAAACCATTCAGGAAAGACACTTTCAAATAAAAGTTTACATTCATGATACATGCATGTTTTCAAGTTCATTACAAAAGTTTGAATTATCAAATACATTAATGCATAGTTGAAGCTAACTCCACTTCAGCTTTGCTTGAATATAGAAGAGGTTTGCTTGGGCCAGTTGACATTGACGAATTAGTAGAACAACTACTACATGAACATTGCGTTTGATCTTTAGATCTGGTGAAACCTGATGAAGTATTGGATAGTTTACATAGGTCCATTGGGGGCCCAACATACATTGGCACTGGCAACTTTGATGGAAGGATGGGCAAAGAAGCTTCAAATTTAAGAACGTGCATTACTTGCCTTATAGAGGGCCTGCTATTGGGATCAGGATGACAGCACCATAATCCAACCACCATCAAGCTCTTTATCTGCCCTTCATCAAATTCCATACCTAATCTTTTATCAATGGCTTCAAGGAGTTGACCATTTCCATAGAGATCCCACACCCACTCTACTAGCCTAACCTTGCTTGGTTCTGCCTGTGGATTGACTGGCTTTCTTCCACATGCAATTTCAAGACAAACCACCCCAAAACTATAAACATCGGATTCCTTAGAAGCTGTACCAGTGGTGAAGCACTCCGGGGCAAGGTAGCCCATGGTCCCAGCTACAACAGTTGTTTGTAAGCCTAACTCATGGTCTACGAGTCTTGCAAGGCCAAAATCGCCAAGTTTGGCATTGAAGTTTGAATCTAACATGATATTGCTAGACTTTATATCTCTGTGCACTACACATTGTTCCCACTCTTCATGGAGGTAGAGTAATGCAGAAGTCAATCCCTGCGCTATTTTGTACCTTATTGGCCATTTTAGCATAATCTTTGCTCCAAATAGATGAGAATCAAGGCTTCCATTAGGCATGTACTCATACACAAGAAGTAACTCACGTTGTTCATGGCACCAACCAATGAGTTGAACCAAATTCCTATGTCTCAAACGGCCAATGATCTTCACTTCTGACTTGTACTCCTTTTTTCCTTGCTTTGATCCTTTTGAGACCCTCTTAACTGCAACTTCCACATTGGATTCACTTAACAAACCTTTGTAAACTCCTCCAAATCCTCCCTCTCCTAGCTTCCCTCGTTCAACAAAGTTGTTTGTTGCATTGAGAAGTTCACGGTATGTGAACCTCCTTGGCCCTGTTCCTTTTTCAAATTCATCATCCATATTGTCATCATCACCCGAATCTTCTGTATTTCCACCGGCCCTTTTTCTCCAACATAAAAACCAAAGTAGACCTATACCACAACTCACTACACCGGAACTCACTGCTAAACCAACGATCAACCCCAATTTGTTTTTCGTGCCCCCATTTCCCGTGTTGTTTGGTTGAGTAGACACATCTCCAGCCTCTAAAGTTGAATTAAATGACCAAGAAATTATTGTATGTAACTCAACCGACGAACCTGTAGTAGCGGAGAAACCAACGCTAACCCATTCCGGCAAAATAGTCAAGTCAACAATAGATGAAAGACTACAATTCCAACTGAATACTGGATTAGGAGCATAGGTAAGGAGCACACTAAGATTTTGGGATGTTGAGTCGTAACTTACCCATACATTTGTTGTTGACCCATTCGTAATATTAATGCTTCGTGGCAAAGTCACACTTTTGTTTGAGACAATGGAATTGATATCGATTCCCACATGAGGAGCACTTGTATCCCACTCGAGGTTTTGGAAAGTGTCAAACTCAACGGCAACAATTTGATTTTGAGTGCCGTTGATAGCGGTTTCATTACTGAACAGTCCAAGGTACCCGCCTGCTGAATTGTTAGGGATCTTAGAATCAAATGGTGAGATGAAGAAAGCAAGCCCATCAGCAGCAACCTTACCAACAGCTTTAATGATAAAGGAGAAGTTCGTGGTGAAGTCTGTAACTTCAAGCTTCCCTGTGCTATTATCCCAAAGGTGAACTCGTTCAGGATATAAGGCACGACC
>NW_027070273.1:161271-179185 GCF_002906115.3 Quercus suber
GACACGTGGCGGAGTTTGATTGGTGACACGTGGCAGAGCTTGATTGGTCCGCTTATGTCATCGCTTGCACGTGCTGACTGATTGTGTCATCGCTTACACGTGCGAGACTGCTTATGTCATCGCTTACACGTGCGATGATGTGTGATTGGTTTTTGCATAACACTTGGCAAATTTCTATTAGTTTCTGAATAGTGATAGCAAAACCTAGCAGCAATATGTGGTGCTTTGTAATTGGCTATATTTTGTGGACTTGGTAGTGTGACGTGTCGGCTTGTGATAGGTCGGGAATTTTCCCTGTCTACATCAATACACTCTCTAAAGCCATATTTAGGAAGAAAATTCACAAAAATCAGCTCCAACAACCTCTTCAAAATCTAAAAAAATAAAATAAATTAGCTACCGTACTCTCCACACATCGAAAGTTACTGTTGCTCTCCAAATAAATTTTTATGACTAAAATATTCACTAATTAAAATATTCAATCACTCTCTCCCTTTATTTGTGCACGTATATTAAGAATAAAGAATAAAAAGATTAAATAAATAATGAAAAAGTAATATTTAAATGAAAAAAAAAATGGATAGAAAGTCTAATGAAAAATGTATTTGAAAAATTCAATAGATAAAATTGTTTGCTCTCTCGACAGTGTGAAAATTTGACTAAGCTGTTAGAGATGCTCTTAGGTTCATGACATAAAAATTATGTTCAAAGACTTCCTCCTTGAGGGAGTGCTTATAAATTCAAATAATTCAAATTCCCCACTTTGTTGGTGTCTATCTAAATCTCTCATTATGTTTACTATTGGTTTCTTAGAAGATAGAATGTCCTCCACCAGAGGCATCCTAGTGTCCTGGTTTTGTTCTAGTTTGCTAGCTTGTTTTGTTTCCTGTTGTTTGTTGGTCACTTGGTCCTAGTTTATGTGTATATTGATATTGGGTTCTGTGTTGGGTATGTGTTGTCAATGTTTATAGGCTATAGCTATCACTTTTTCGTTTGAATGTGATTAACCTTTAGCCCAAAAAAAAACTACCAGTGACATCTTTTACCTTTTTTAAAAAAAAAAAAAAAAAAAAACTTTAAAGGCCTTTTATTTACATTGATGAAAAATTATGAAGTTTAGGTAGAATGAGTGGACCTCATTCTGGCACCCTTGCTTTGAAGTTTCAACGGTTAAATAATTCATACAAAAAAGGTTTTTTTTTTTTTTTGGAGAATCTATTCATACAAAAAAGTTGATTTTTTATATTGTTGTGTTTGGAACTTGAAGCTTTAAAGGTCACAAGAGGGTCTAGTGGTATGAATCCTTAAAAAAAATGGAAAACAAATGTAACAAAGTGATCAGCAAGTGAAGGGAAAAAAAAAAGAAATATATAGGGAAAGAGTGAGGTGGAGTCAGATTTGTGTTTGTGGGTGTTACTGATATGAGAAATACTTTAGTGTTAGGTTTGTCTCCTTGGCTAACTGGTTGCGCTCGGGCTCCGTGGGCTTTTCCGTCGACCAAGGAAACAGCCTCTTATTGGGCTCTCTTGGCACTGAAGAGAACCTTTTGTTAAAAAATTGTACAAACCCCATCTTGTGTTTTCCTTTATCTCTTTCTCTCTCTTACTGGCTTCTTTCTTTTGCCTTGGGTGTGTCAAAGATTCTTCATTCTCATAGTCATACTCATTCCCCCCACAAGCATATATCCTCACCCCTTTTTGAGTCCCTTCTTTGGAAACCAGGAAACTTACTGGGGTTGGGGTGCATTTACAAATCTAACTGTTAGATTACATATATCATTAACATTATTATATATTTTGAAAAACTAACTGTTAAATTACATATTCTTTACACTAATTTACACGTCAAATTTTGTGTCAATCGGATATTATTTACTATATGATTTATAAGTTTATATTTTATGCATAATTTTAAACTACAAAAAATTATAATTTAAAAAATTTATTGATAACATAGCTATTAATATTTAATTTTCTAAAAAATTTTCAAGTGTAGATGATATAAGTAGAAAATGTATTCTACTGATAAATTTGTCAAAATTCATTTCTAATAAAAAAATATAGAATAAGATTGTAGTCTTGAACTATAATCAATTTAATTTATAGTTAAATTTTGTGCTTTAAATATTAATATTTATATATTTACAAATAAAAAATTTCGTGCAAAGCGCGGATATAAACTCGTTCGGTTATTATTAGTATTATTATTTCTTTTTAAAGTACTAATTTAATTAATATAGTAATCCTAGTCTACTAGGATAACCGCGTGAAGTGCCCAACAACTAGACATGGCCAAACGAGTCAGAATTTTCTGACCCGACCCGAACCCGATTTTTTGACCCGAAGAAAAAACGGGTTGACCCGTGACCCGACTCGTGTTTTTTGCGGGTCAACCCGACCCGACCCGACCCGCGACCCGAACCCGAACCCGAACCCTTTTTTTAAAACTTTTTTTTTTTGGGTAAAAAAATAGTAAAACTAAGACAATATTGGTTTAATTGTTTATTGTGAAATTTAAGGAAACAATTGATACATTTACATAACTACATGCAAATTAATTAAAAGATAAATGGTTGAACATTCTGTAATGAGTAAATATTTTTAGATGTCAAATAGCAAAGCACATGCCAAGATAATTTGGTTACAGTAGAGTTAAAAACATAGATTTAAAATTGTAGACATGTGAGAAACATTCACAAGTGTGAAAATAATGAAGCTAAAGTATCAAATTAACATAAATTATGAATAATTAGACATATTTTTTAATAATTTATGTCCAAAATAAATGGCTTTTCAAAATAAATTATGATATTTCCTAAAGTGTGTGTTACTTAACAATAATATGATATTCATAAAAGAGACCATGTATAAATAAGTAAGCAATCAAATTTTAAAGTATATCTCAAATTGAAATAGAGTGTCAATCACAACTGATAATAGATTATAAAATTAATTTTCAAGATTGTAAATTTCTTATATGTTTTTATTCTTTATCAAATGAGTTATCCAATAAGTCATTTATAATTTTGTTTTATATTTTGGAATGTTGATATTGTGTAGAAATAAAACTTGTGTATTTGTTTTATTTATCTTTGTGTTATTTTGTTTTAGATAGTAATGTTAGGATTTATATAATTTTAAAAATATTGAATAAGTATTAATAAATTTAACTGAGTTCATTCTTGATATAAGTGGTGAATTCAAAATAATGCATTTTACATCAAATAATTTGTTGCATAACTTTTCAAATGGCAAATACATATTGTTTTCTTTATAATTTTTTTTTTTTTTTTTAAATTTCACGTGAAAAATACGGGTCAACACAACCCGACCCGACCCGACCCGCAACCCGATTGACCCGACCCGAACCCGACCCGAACCCGACCCGACCCGACCCGCCCGTTTTGCCATGTCTATCAACAACCCTCAACCCCACCAAATTAACTCACATTGACTGAACTGTAGAAGACCATGACTAGCTAACAAGATGGGTAAAAGAAAGACCTAAAGGTTTAAAGTTAGCGTTGACAAAAGTCAGATCAGATGCAGGTTGGGCCGGGGAGAAAAGGGAGAATTGCGAGGGAGAAAAGAAAATAATAAAAGACAAAATTTAACCATAAAATTGATTGGGGTCTTAGGCTATAATTTTATCTAATATTTTTTTAGTAAAGGTGTATTTTGATAAATTTTTAATTGGATTATATTTTTTTTCTTATATCCTTCATGCTCACAAAATTTTTAGAAAATTAAAGATTAATAATTATTTCATCAATAAATTGTTTAAATTGTAAATTTTTATAGTTTAAAATTATGCATAAAATATAAACTTATAGATCATATAGTAAATAATATCCGATTGACCCAAAATTTGATATATATATATATTAAGAACATAAAGAATATGTAATTCAACGGTTAGATTTTCAAAATATGTAGTAATATTTAATTTATTAAGTAAAGTTGTAACCTTAAGTTACAACTAATTTTATAACTAAACTATATTTAATAATAAATAGATATTTAGGTTACTTTAAGTCCAATTACCAAAATAGCCACACTCTATTTTTATTGTCTACTTTTAAGTGCAATTAGGAAAATAGCCACACTCTACTTTTAAGTCCAACAAGTAACGACCCGCTTATAATTTTATTTTAGAAGACCCACTTATAATTAATTAAAAAAAGGATGTCATTTTAGAAAAGAGTATAGGGATTATTTCTTCTAAAATTGAATGAAAACCATTTTAATATTGAGATCTTTTGGAGCATAAAATAATTTTATAAGCTTGTTTGTACTAAGTGACCATATGCAAGAAAGGACTCAGCACCAAAAAGATGGACTTTGTCATTGCCTAACTTAATAGGACTTTTAAACATACTTCATTTTTCAAACCATTCAGGAAAGACACTTTCAAATAAAAGTTTACATTCATGATACATGCATGTTTTCAAGTTCATTACAAAAGTTTGAATTATCATATACATTAATGCACGGTTGAAGCTAACTCCACTTCAGCTTTGCTTGAATATTGAAGAGGTTTGCTTGGGCCAGTTGACATGGACGAATTAGTAGAACAACTACTACATGAACATACGATTGACCCAAAATTTGATATATATATATATATATATTAAGAGCATAAAGAATATGTAATTCAACGGTTAGATTTTCAAAATATGTAGTAATATTTAATTTATTAAGTAAAGTTGTAACCTTAAGTTACAACTAATTTTGTAACTAAACTATATTTAATAATAAATAGATATTTAGGTTACTTTAAGTCCAATTACCAAAATAGCCACACTCTATTTTTATTGTCTACTTTTAAGTGCAATTAGGAAAATAGCCACACTCTCCAACAAGTAACGACCCACTTATAATCCTTTAAAAAAACCAAACCCACTTATAATTTTATTTTAGAAGACCCACTTATAATTAATTAAAAAAAGGATATCATTTTAGAAAAGAGTATAGGGATTATTTCTTCTAAAATTGAATGAAAACCATTTTAATATTGAGATCCGTTTGGAGCATAAAATAATTTTATAAGCTTGTTTGTACTAAGTGACCATATGCAAGAAAGGAATCAGCACCAAAAAGAAGGACTTTGTCATTGCCTAACTTAATAGGACTTTTAAACATACCTCATTTTTCAAACCATTCAGGAAAGACACTTTCAAATAAAAGTTTACATTCATGATACATGCATGTTTTCAAGTTCATTACAAAAGTTTGAATTATCAAATACATTAATGCATAGTTGAAGCTAACTCCACTTCAGCTTTGCTTGAATATAGAAGAGGTTTGCTTGGGCCAGTTGACATTGACGAATTAGTAGAACAACTACTACATGAACATTGCGTTTGATCTTTAGATCTGGTGAAACCTGATGAAGTATTGGATAGTTTACATAGGTCCATTGGGGGCCCAACATACATTGGCACTGGCAACTTTGATGGAAGGATGGGCAAAGAAGCTTCAAATTTAAGAACGTGCATTACTTGCCTTATAGAGGGCCTGCTATTGGGATCAGGATGACAGCACCATAATCCAACCACCATCAAGCTCTTTATCTGCCCTTCATCAAATTCCATACCTAATCTTTTATCAATGGCTTCAAGGAGTTGACCATTTCCATAGAGATCCCACACCCACTCTACTAGCCTAACCTTGCTTGGTTCTGCCTGTGGATTGACTGGCTTTCTTCCACATGCAATTTCAAGACAAACCACCCCAAAACTATAAACATCGGATTCCTTAGAAGCTGTACCAGTGGTGAAGCACTCCGGGGCAAGGTAGCCCATGGTCCCAGCTACAACAGTTGTTTGTAAGCCTAACTCATGGTCTACGAGTCTTGCAAGGCCAAAATCGCCAAGTTTGGCATTGAAGTTTGAATCTAACATGATATTGCTAGACTTTATATCTCTGTGCACTACACATTGTTCCCACTCTTCATGGAGGTAGAGTAATGCAGAAGTCAATCCCTGCGCTATTTTGTACCTTATTGGCCATTTTAGCATAATCTTTGCTCCAAATAGATGAGAATCAAGGCTTCCATTAGGCATGTACTCATACACAAGAAGTAACTCACGTTGTTCATGGCACCAACCAATGAGTTGAACCAAATTCCTATGTCTCAAACGGCCAATGATCTTCACTTCTGACTTGTACTCCTTTTTTCCTTGCTTTGATCCTTTTGAGACCCTCTTAACTGCAACTTCCACATTGGATTCACTTAACAAACCTTTGTAAACTCCTCCAAATCCTCCCTCTCCTAGCTTCCCTCGTTCAACAAAGTTGTTTGTTGCATTGAGAAGTTCACGGTATGTGAACCTCCTTGGCCCTGTTCCTTTTTCAAATTCATCATCCATATTGTCATCATCACCCGAATCTTCTGTATTTCCACCGGCCCTTTTTCTCCAACATAAAAACCAAAGTAGACCTATACCACAACTCACTACACCGGAACTCACTGCTAAACCAACGATCAACCCCAATTTGTTTTTCGTGCCCCCATTTCCCGTGTTGTTTGGTTGAGTAGACACATCTCCAGCCTCTAAAGTTGAATTAAATGACCAAGAAATTATTGTATGTAACTCAACCGACGAACCTGTAGTAGCGGAGAAACCAACGCTAACCCATTCCGGCAAAATAGTCAAGTCAACAATAGATGAAAGACTACAATTCCAACTGAATACTGGATTAGGAGCATAGGTAAGGAGCACACTAAGATTTTGGGATGTTGAGTCGTAACTTACCCATACATTTGTTGTTGACCCATTCGTAATATTAATGCTTCGTGGCAAAGTCACACTTTTGTTTGAGACAATGGAATTGATATCGATTCCCACATGAGGAGCACTTGTATCCCACTCGAGGTTTTGGAAAGTGTCAAACTCAACGGCAACAATTTGATTTTGAGTGCCGTTGATAGCGGTTTCATTACTGAACAGTCCAAGGTACCCGCCTGCTGAATTGTTAGGGATCTTAGAATCAAATGGTGAGATGAAGAAAGCAAGCCCATCAGCAGCAACCTTACCAACAGCTTTAATGATAAAGGAGAAGTTCGTGGTGAAGTCTGTAACTTCAAGCTTCCCTGTGCTATTATCCCAAAGGTGAACTCGTTCATGATATAAGGCACGACCAACACTTCCGCCGATGGAGCTGCCAAGAGTATCCTTTGTGAGTTGGAGACCATTTGAGTTCGTGAATGCATCACCTTGTAAGGTTAGGTTACTGTTATCTGTGTTGAAACTAGGGAAGTTGAAGGAAATTGACATTACATTGGGAAGGAGCAACAAAAAGAAGATGAAGAGCTGATTGAAAAGAAATTGGAGTTTTTGAGGAGGTTGAAGTTGAACAAGGAAAAAAGGCATGTTGGAGAGCACCATGGTTGAATACAGAGAGGAATGAGTGAAGGTCGGTTAGATTGTTTGGTGGAAGTACCCATTTGTAAGCCATGGTTAAATTGGACTTTTCTCTCTTTTTTTTATTGGATGTAGGTCCTATTCGTATGTCAACGTGATAATTTGTACTTCCTCGTCAATAATTGCCGGCTGCCAGGTCTATCAAGCATGGCGCCCCATTTTCATTAAACTAATAATAACTAATCCATTAATTAATAAAACCATGGTCATCATCTTGTACCGCAAAGCCCCCGGATTAAGCATGGCGCCAACTTGAGGTAACTGGATTGACTTGGTCTACTATACATTACTTTAGACTAGATTAATCAAATCATCAATGATGACCATGTGAACGTACAAATTGTTCAATTTTCTGACGTGTAGTAGGTGGAGGCTCCACCCAGCTGTAAGAATAAAGATTAACCCTTGGATCATAAATCACATACATGATTGTTGCTTTTTTTTTTTTTTTTTTTTTACTCTGATATTCAAATGAAATATGTATAATATTGTTGGAGATATAGATCAAATTTCTTTAATCAGCAATCAAATCAAGAAAGTACTATTGCTTATTAGTAAACAAAACAGGTATTATGCTGGTACTTGGTAATTGTTAGTGTATAGATTAAGCTAGATTAGCCTATTGGGCTTAGCCTAATATATTACTTGTATTGCACTCATGTTACTTGTACTGCACACATACCTAGCTTATATAAGACTCTCTTTTGTACATTGTTTGATATAGATTATTATACTGATTATTCAGTCATTCTCTCTCTCTCTTTATATTGTTAACATGGTATCAGATCCTTTCCTCTGATTTTTTGGTTCATGTGGACATCTCCGGCGTTCTTCTGCTGCCCTCGCCTTCATCCAGTAGTCACTGTCAGAAGCGAGTCACCGCCGTCACGCCCACAACCCTAGAACACTCGGATTTCATCAGTTTGTTGATCAAACCACTAAAGTAAAGGCACACATTAATAGATCTGACAGTCCCGAGAAAAACCCAACAAAAATCTGCTAGAAACAACCTTCCACGTGCCTCCACCCGCCGCCAGAAGTTTCTGCCTCACGAGCACGAGCCGCCACGCGCTGCCACGCACCACCACGCATCGTCTCTCCCTTCCACGCGCCTCATGCATCGGTCACGCACCTCACGCGCCACACGCGCCTTGCTCCGTTTCACGGACTGCCACGTCAGCCCTAGGTGACGTCACTTCGCCACGTCAGCATCCCACGTCAGCATCCACATCATCATTCCACGTCAGCGTCAGCCGTTGACCGTTGACCAGATCGTTGATCGTTGACTTTGACCAAAGTTAAAAATTTTTCAATAGGACCTGTCTTGCTCAGTTTTTCGTGTAGATTTCGATTTTGGGCTCCGTTTCTGCATTTGAGGTCTCTAAATCTCATTTTTTGGTCATTTTCTTCATTATGGCTCAACAAAATGAATGCGACATCATACGTCCTATCACCATTATGTTGGATGGTCCTACTAGCTATCATGCATGGTCTCAGAATATGACTGTTTTTCTCAAGGGTCGTAAACTGTGGAGATATGTGACTGGTTCAATTCCTAAGCCAGTACCAAACCTTAAGTCCAAAGTCACAGCTGCTGAAGAGTCTTCCGCGACTACTGTTACAACAGATGATTATGAAGATCGCCTAGAGGAATAGGAGAGTATTCAGAGTAAGGTCTTGTCTTGGTTTATTAATACCTCTATTCCCTCCATTCATAATCTTCTTCCTCGTCTTGAGACTGCTGAGGCTGCTTGGAAGTTTGTGGCCGATCGTTATAATTGTACTAATGATTCAAGCTTGGAGTTCCACATTGAATCAAAACTTTATCAAATGCGCCAAGAGACAGGTCAGTCTATATCTGATTTTTATTCTCAGACTTCTACTATGTGGGAACAACTCTCTGCTGCAGATCCTCTACTAGTGTGTTCTAAGGACATTGAGCTCTTTGTCAAATATCGGGATCGTCGTAGATTTATGCACTTCATGATGGGTTTGCGTGAGGATTTTGAGCCTACTAGGGCTTCTCTGCTTAGTCGATCTCCTACTCCTTCTCTTGATGCTGCAGTCAAGGAGCTCATTTTTTAGGAGAACCGTCAGCCTACTCATCACATGTCATCATCTGATCATGTATTGGCTACACCATCTCCATAGCCTCCCATTGCTGCATTCATTGCTCCTCCACAAATAAACTCTGGGCGTCCCACCTCTCAGTCTTCCAAAGGTACTCGCTGCGAGTTTTGCCGTGCTAAAGGCCATGACATCTCAGTTTGTCGCAAACTGCAGAAATTTGTGCAAGAGCAGAATAAAGCTTCTCTTCCTTGGGCAGCTGCTGTATGTCCTTCAGATCCATCGGTTCCTACAGGTCCATCTTTGACTTCCTCACTTACTATGGCTGATATTGAGGCAGTTGTTCAACAGGTTTTATCCCGCACTTCCACTGCCCTTTCTGTCACCTCAGGTAAACAACCTTGGTTTTTTGATAGTGCATGTTGTAACCATATGACTCCTGATGAATCCCAATTTTCTAATAAGGCACCCTTAGAACATCCAATCACCATTTACACTGCTGATGGAACTCCTATGCCTGTTAGTCATAAAGGAACAATCTCTTCTCCTTGTTTATCCCTTAGTGACACTTTTCATATCCCAAAGTTATCCCTTAATTTGCTTTCTGTTGGTCAACTTTGTGAATTAGGCATAGATCTTCTCTTTACTAATCATGGTGTGGATGTGCAGGATCCCTGGACGGGTCAAGTGCTTGGGATAGGCCATAAGGTTGGTCGCATGTTTGAGGTTCATGACTTGAAGATTCCTTCACAAGTTGTTTCTGCAGCTGCTACCACTACCACCTCCTCACCTGATCTATGGCATGCTCGTCTTGGTCATCCATCCTTATCTCGTCTTCAGTTGTTAGCTTCTCAAGGTCATTTAGGTTCAGTTCAGTTTCAAAAATTTGATTGTACTTCCTGTCATTTTGGCAAACAAACAAAATTGCCCTTTAATAATAGTGACTCTTTTTCTTCTGCACCTTTTGATCTTATACATTCTGATATTTGGGGTCCTGCACCTGTTCCTACTGAGGGGGGATCTAGATATTTTGTCATATTTGTGGATGATTTTTCTTGATATACTTGGATTTATCTGCTTCATCATAGGTCTGAACTTGTGTCTATTTACCAAACATTTCATAAAATGATTGAAACACAGTTCAATCGCACCGTTAAAGTTTTTCGATCAGATAATGCTCAAGAATATAATGATAAATCTTTCCTATCCTTTTTAGACAATCATGGTACACTTATTCAGCGGTCTTGTTCTTACACCTCTCAACAAAATGGTCGTGCAGAACGAAAACATCGCCACATTCTTGATGTTGTCCGCACCTTTCTCATTTCTGCCTCTCTTCCTGAGCACTTTTGGGGTGAGGCTACACTCACTGCTGTATACACCATTAATCGTATCCCTTCACCAACTACACACAACAAATCACCATTTGAGCTTCTCTATGGTCAAACCCCCGACTACTCCTCTCTTCGAGTTTTTGGTTATGCTTGCTTTGTCTCTCTTCCTCCTCATGAACAAAAAAAACTCCAACCTCGTGCTCGTCTCTGTTGTTTCCTTGGTTATGGTGTATCTCAAAAGGGGTTTCGCTGCTATGATCCCATTTCTCATCATCTTCGTGTCTCCCATCATGTTGAGTTTTGGGAACATTGTCCTTTCACGAGTCTTCAGCAGTTTCCTACATCCTCTTCCTCTGAGTCTCCTATTTTTACTGATCTTTTCCTGCCTCTTTATCCTGAACTTGTGGAGGATTCTTCAACATCGGTTGCCTCTCCAGATGACTCATCTCCGGTTCTGTCCCCGGCATATGACCCGCCTGTCTTGGATCCTGTGGCACCACCCTCTCCTGAGTCTCCTGATGGTCCTGAACTTCGTCGTTCCGCTCGAGTAAGCATTCCTCCCCCTTATCTCTCTGATTATCACTGCTCTTTTGCCCTTGCCACCCTCTACGAACCTCACACCTATCGTGAGGTCCGTACTGACCCTCTTTGGCAGCAAGCTATGAATGATGAACTAGATGCCCTTCATAAAAATCACACTTGGGATAAGGTTGATTTGCCTCCTGGTCAGTCTGTAGTAGGTTGTAGGTGGGTTTACAAGATCAAGACCAAGGCTGATGGAACTATTGAACGATACAAGGCTCGCCTAGTTGCTAAGGGCTTTACCCAGGAGTATGGGCTATGAGGAAACATTTGCTCATGTTGCTCATCTTACATCTGTCAGATGTCTCATTGCTGTGGCTGTTGTTCGCCGTTGGCCTCTTTATCAAATGGATGTGAAGAATGCTTTCCTCAATGGAGACCTTCAAGAAGAAGTGTACATGCAACCACCCCCTGGCTATCCACACTCAGGCAGTCAAGTTTGTCGCCTTTGCTGTGCTCTTTATGGCCTCAAGCAGGCTCCTCGAGCTTGGTTTGAGAAGTTTAGCTCGGTTGTTACTCAGCAGGGTTTCACTTCGAGTCCTCATGACACTGCTCTCTTCGTCCGAAGATCCTCTGCTGGTATCACTCTTATTCTTTTCTATGTTGATGATATGATTATTACTGGAGATGATTCTGCAGGCATCTGCTCTCTTTAGCACTTCCTTAGTCAGCATTTTGAGATGAAAGATTTGGGCACTCTCAGCTATTTTCTTGGGCTTGAGGTTACCTCATCCTCTGATGGATACTATCTTTCCCAAGCTAAATATGCTTCTGATCTTCTGTCTAAAGCCGGTATCACTGACAACAAGACTGTTTCCACTCCTTTGGAATACAATGCAAAGCTCACACCCTTGGATGGTGAATCTATATCTGATGCTACTCGCTATCGTCAGTTGGTTGGTAGTCTGATCTATCTCACTGTTACTCGTCCAGATATTTCACATGCCGTGGGTATGGTTAGTAAGTTCATGGATGCCTCTCGTTCTGTCCACTATGCTACTGTTCTTCGGATTCTCCGATATGTCAAGGGCACACTTTATCATGGTCTACACTACTCCTCTTGGTCTTCTCTTGAGCTTCATGCTTATTCAGATGCAGACTGGGCAGGTGATCCGACTGATCGATGCTCTATCAGAGGTTTATGTTTCCTATTGGGTACCTCTCTTGTCTCGTGGCGTAGCAAAAAGCAGGATGTTGTTTCCCGTTCTAGTACTGAGGCTGAGTATTGTGCCCTTGTCGACACCACCTGCGAGCTTGTTTGGCTTCGTTGGCTCTTGGCTGACATGGATGCTCCACAACCCACTGCTACTCCTCTTTATTGTGACAATCATAGTGCTATCTACATTGCTCATAATGATGTCTTCCACGAACGCACCAAGCACATTGAGATCGACTGCCACATCACTCGCCAGCATCTCAAGAAAGGCAATCTCAAGTTGTTCTCCATCTCATTTGCTGACCAGCCTGCTGATATCTTCACCAAGTCTCACCCGCCTGGTCGTCTTCGAGATCTTATATCCAAACTCCAGTTGGCTTCCTCCTTGCCACCTCGAGTTTTAGGGGGGATGTTAGTGTATAGATTAAGCTAGATTAGCCCATTGGGCTTAGCCCAGTATATTACTTGTACTGCACTCATGTTACTTGTACTGCACTCATGTTACTTGTACTGCACACATACCTAGCCTATATAAGACTCTCTTTTGTACATTGTTTGATATAGATTATTATACTGATTATTCAGTCATTCTCTCTCTCTCTTTATATTGTTAACAGTAATAATCATGTTGAGGAGCATTTTTTTAGCCATAATGCTAGGCCCAATGTACATACTCAAGTTTCTAATTAAAGATAACATTTTCTTCTTTTTAATGAATATTGATGTAAAAGAAGAAACTTTAATATCAATTTGTTTAGAACAGTGAAAGCACAAATATTTATTTGTTGTGTGTATATCCAAATAATATACAAAATAGAAATAGAAAATGGAAGAACTAATCACACAAATAACAAAAAGATTTACATAGTTGGGACTCTGCCTATGTTCATGGGCAGTGTCTAATGAACAAATTTCACCAACAAAAGAAGGAGATTACAATAATAGTATTAAAAATATAAAGAAAACTCAAAATTCAAATACAATGTCACACAAGTAATAGAGAAAACCTATTCTAGAAGCTAAAGTTGCGCGCGGCTGCTCCCTTCAAATAACCAAAGAAACCTATATACTATTGCCACTTATATGGTCAATAGAGTCGGCTGCTTCACGCGGTGTCCAATTACCAAGTCCAAGTTTGAACTTTGATTTCCTAATAAGGACCAAATTCCTATGGCACCACACAAATGTTATTTATTGTTTCTATATTAGAGGCTCGTAGCTTCCTATTTAGACATGGAAAAACAGGCAAGTTGGATAGGGTTTGGGTCAAGTCAACTGGTTTGTGGGTTAAGCGGATTACGGATTAAAAACGAGTCATTTTAAGCAAGTTAAAAAAGGGGTTCGGGTCAATCGGGTTGCGGGTCGGGTTGACTCGTATTTTTCACATGATTTTTTTATTTTTTTTTATTTTTTATTTATATATATTAAAAAAAACATGTATTTGCCATTTGGAAAGTTATGCAACAAATTACTTGATGTAACATGCATTACTTTGAATTCACCATTTATATCAAGAATAAACTCAGTTAAACTTATTAATACTTATTCAATAACTTTAAAATTATTCAAATCATAATATTGCTATCTAAAACAAAATAACACAAAGATAAGTAAAACAAATATACAATTTTTATTTCTATACAATATCAACATTCCAAAATATAAAACAAAATTACAAATGACTTATTGAATAACTCATTTGATAAAAAATAAAAACATATAAGAAATTTACAGTCTTGGAAATTAATTTTATAATCTATTATCAATTGTGGTTGGTACTCTATTTCAATTTGAGATATACATTAAAGTTTGATACTTATTTATATATGATTTTTTTTTTTTTAATGAATATCATATCATTGTTAAGAAATACATACTCTAGGAAATATCATAATTTATTTTGAAAAGCCGTTTATTTTGGACATAAATTGTTAAAAAGTAGGTCTAAACATTCATAATTTATGCTAATTTGATACTTTGACTTCACTATTTTCACACTTGTGAATGTTTTTCACACATGTCTATAATTTTAAATCTATATTTTTAACTTTACTGTAACCGGATTATCTTAGCATGTACTTTTACTATTAGATATCTAAAAATCTTTACTCATTACAGAATGCTCAACTATTCATCTTTCAATTAATTTGCATAAAGTTATGTAAATGTATCAATTGTTTCTTTAAAACTCACAACAAACAATTAAACCAACATTGTCTTAATTTTACTATTTTTTTACCATTTTTTTTTAAATGGTTTGGGTCGGGTCGGGTCGACCCGCAAAAACACAGGATGAGTCACGGGTCAACCCGTTTTTGCTTCGAGTCAAAAAAATCGAGTTCAGGTCGTGTATTTTTCGGGTTGGGTTAGAAAATTCTGACTCGTTTTGCCATCTCTATTCCTACTACAAAAGTTGAAATTTACAAAGTGCAATCAAGTTTCATGAACAGTGTTTTTGGTTTAGTGAGTTTTTTTTATTTTATTTTATATATTATATATTATTCATATTTATTAATTTCACCAATTTGGTGTGAGCTTTTTTGTTTTTTGTTATTTTTTTTAAAAAGATCTTTATATGTTTACTTTGTACTTATAACGTAAGCTTATATTGTATACATAAAAAAAGTGGCAAATATTATATACATTTGCAAAATTTGTACAATATATATATATATATATATTCACAAAATTTGCCAATTTTTATATGTTTACAATATAAATTTACATTGTGAGTACAATTTATATTTCTATATATAAAAAGAGTGAATGGAAAAAGCTAAAGTAGTTTTGGTTTGTATAATTTTCACGGTTTCACTGTCTTTTTTTCTTTCTTTTTTTTTTTTTTCTTTTTTTGGTGAATGCATAAAGCTGTAGTAGATTTGCTCTATTATTTTTGGTTTGTCCAAATTGCACTGTTTCACATTATAATAAAACATTAATACAAAAAATCAGCACAATATTTTCATAATTGTTGAGGTGTTAATTCATTATAGGTCAAAATAGAATAATAAAATATTGTACTAGAACCAACCATAACTAAAAATAAAGGTATCGTGAAAAAGAAGTGCTACATCCACAATATTTTTCACAACACTTTCATAACAAATCATAGGTGGTAGATTGTTATTAGTTTTAATTTAAACTTACTAATGAAATTACTTTTTTGCCCACCAATAACAATCTGTAGCAACTTACTACTTATGATTTGTTGTGAAAATGTCATGTACATAGTATTTTTTGTGTGAAAATGTTAAGACATTTTGTTGCCATTACAATATTTTCAAAACGGCTGTACTATTAATTCTTTACAAGTCAAAATAAAATATAACAAAATTATAAAAGTATTATGAAAATGTTGTGCCATTCTATTGTGTTTTTAGAATATTTTTTGTTGGTTTAATCAGCTTTGTTGAGCCAAAATTCACTATTTCATATACAATTTTCTTGGGTTAACTTTTTGTATTTTTTTATTTGCATATCATTTTAAGTAAAAACACATAGTTTTACACGCAAAAACAAAAACAAAAACTTAGGAAAAAAACACTTTTCATCCTTTATGTTTGGGGTAGTTTACAATTTCTTCTTAAACTTTAAAATCAAGCAATTTTTCCTTTAATATTTTGGAAAAGAACAAATATGTCGTATTGTTATTCTTTCAGTTAAACCCTAATGAAAGCTTATAATTCTTAAAATAATTTTATTGTATAATGTCTAAATTACTTCCACTGAATTTTAACATCCGAAAAATATTTTTCATGTATTTTGAGTTTTAGATGGTAGAAAATTCTTGGAATGTTTGAATGATGACATATGGTGTTTTATTAGTTATCTAAAGAATGTTGATTTTCTACGTTTAAATTTTTGAAACTTATAGTTTATCTAATGAAAAATTCGATGAAACATGCCTTTTGTTATTTATTTATTTATATTTTTAATTTTCTTAGCAAAACTCAATTGTTTATTGTTGAAAGATAATATTATTTGTTATCATTCTTAGAAGTTTTTAGTGAGTGGATATATTGCCTGTAAGCAAGTAGGTACTAAAATTCTAAAAAACTATTATAGTAAAATAAATAATTATATGTTAAATAACTAGCCTAATCTTGTGGTTGATCAAAATTCTTATATGAATGAGATTAGTATTTTATGACATAATTATCAAAATTCTTAAAATTAATGTCTATTTTGATTAATGTAAATCTCTATGTACTTTAAAAATCAAATGATTTATATATTTGTTTTGTGATACAAATAAAATCTAGAATTGACCTTAATCACTACTTTTTTTCCACGGCAAGCACTTGCCTTGCACATGCTGCATAACTAGTATATATAAAAAGTGTGAATGAGTAATGCAACAGTGCATTTGGTTAATTCAAGTGGCATTGTTCCCTTGGCTCTTTCCACTTCTTCTTTTTTTCTTTTTTTATTTATTTATTTTGTTGTTGTTGTTAATATCACCTGATGAACTCTATTAAAATAAAAAATTGTCACAATATTTTCACAATTGTTAGAGGTGTTAACTCCTTATAAGCCAAAAAAAAAAAAAAAAAAAAAACTTGGGTAGATTAGGCTTGGAGGGTCTTCTGCTGTTCATGTATCCCAACTACATTCTTTAGTGGATTATTTGACCGCTTGGAAGGTGGCGGAGAGGTTTTACACCGAGGACTTCGGTTTCCTCTTCGATAACACATCGTGTGTTGTTCGTGTGTTTGCATCTTCCTTTCCTTTATCTTTGCCTTATATTTACTGCTGTGGATGTGTTTATATTTGGTTTAGATTGTTTATCAATTCTGTTATGAGCTTGTTATCATGTTCCGCACATTAATTGTTTGATATAAAGCTTGAATTGATAATTTTATTATTTGGGGTCTAAACGTTCAAGGGTGTTTCATACCCATTTTGAACTTTCAATTTGTTATGAAAATATTGTGAAAAATGTTGTAGATGTATCACTTCTTTTTTCATAATACCTTATTTTTAGTTGTGATTGGTCCCAGTACAATTTTTTTATTATTTTATTTTGACCTATAAGGACTTAACACTTCTAATAATTGTTAAAATATTGTGACAATTTGTAGTTTTAATAGAGTTTAACAGGCGATATCCAAAAAAAAAAAAAAGTCTAGCAGAACAGTGACACTTGAACAAGCCAAATGCACTGTTGCTTTACTCATTTACATTTTTATATATAGAATTTTAAATTAGAATCAATAACAATTTATCACTATGATTTGTTATGAAAATGTTTTGAAAAATGTTGTAGATGTAACACTTCTTTTTTCTACAATACCTTTATTTTTAATTGTGGTTGGTCCCCGTATGGCATTTTTTTTTTTTTTTTTTTTT
>NW_027070273.1:182998-205471 GCF_002906115.3 Quercus suber
TGGAATTTTCTTTTGTCACCAAATTTTCCACTATTCTTGAGCTTTAGGAATTTCCGGAAGTTCTTTACAAGATACGCCACATCTTTATCTACTGTATCCTCTTCCGAAGATTCATGAGACCCTATCCTCTCATCAATTGTCTTAAGAGCAAGGGATTTGCTCTTCTTCGCTGAAGGAAGAGACAACTCATATGTCTGTAGAGAACCAACCAGCTCCTGAACCTTGATTTCATCAAGATCTTTGCTCTCTTCAATGGCTGTAACTTTAGCACGAAAACTTTCTGGTAGTGACCGAAGGATCTTCCTTACAACTTTAGACTCCTCCGTCTTTTCCCCTAAATTAAATTTGCCAATGACCACCTCGTTTAGCTTACTATAAAAAGAGTCAAAGGACTCATCCTCATCCATCTTTAGCTGCTCAAAGCAAGTGGTCAGCATTTGAAGTTTGGTGTCTTTCACCTTCTTGGTTCCTTCATATGTCGTCTCCAGAATCTCCTATGCTTCCTTAGCAACAGTAATATGAGAAATCCTGTGAAATTCTTCTGGAGAGATACTACAGAAAATGGCATTTAATGCTTTACTGTTTGCATTAGCTGCCGCAAGAGTTGCCTTGTCCCAAGTGGATTTGGCATCCACTGGCTTTGTCCAACCTATGTCAACTGCATCCCACACAGCCTCATCCATAGAACACAAAAACGCCCTTATTCGGACTTTCCAAAAAGCATAGTTATTACCATCAAAAAATGGTGGAGCTGTGAGAGATTGAGACCTATCCATCTTAACAGGGGGTCAAGGATCACACTCAGGTATTAACACCACAACAAGTGTACCCGCTCTGATACCAATTGAAAGTTCAAAATGGGTATGAAACACCCTTAAATGTTTAGACCCCAAATAATAAAATTACCAATTCAAGCTTTATATCAAATAATTAATGTGCGGAACATGATAACAAGCTCATAACAGAATTGATAAACAATCAAAGCCAAATATAAACACATCCATAGCAGTAAATATAAGGCAAAGATAAAGGAAAGGAAGATGCAAACACACGGACAACACACGATGTGTTAGCGAAGAGGAAACCGAAGCCCTCGGCGTAAAACCTCTCCGCCGCCCTCCAAGCGGTCAAATAATCCACTAAAGAATGTAGTTGGGATACATGAACAGCAGAAGACCCTCTAAGCCTAATCTACCCAAGTACTTAAGCCCTCCAAGCTTCTTACTCCAACGAGGTTACGCCGAACCTATTTCTTCTTTAGCTTGCCGGATTCCGCTACTTGACCATAGCATCAACCAATGTATATTGGTTCCTTTCCAAACTGCTTCCCAAAGCACCAAATGGACCTTCTCACAGACGTGGGTGTGGTGAGATAAGGGTTTGGTAAATGACCTCTCAAGGGTATGACAATGGAGAGGAAGAGAGTAGAGGAATTTGTAGAGTCTCTTTAGATGAAGATTGGGGATCACTCAATCTTGGTTTTCTCTAGGGTTTTCTTTTACAAAATTCTTTCTGGAAGCTCTCTCAATATGTTGGGTATAAGACTGTATATATAGTAGGGTGAGAAGGGAATGTAAAACGTCAGTTTTTGCCAAACAGGGCAAGTTGGTGACTTAATCTCGCGGCTTGACCAAGTCGCGAATTCAAGTCGCGACGTAACGGCCTGGCCAGACTGGAAATTTTGTCCTGCAGCATGACAGCTGGCGCGACCCTTCAGCTTCCCAGTGTGCCTCTCACGTGCCTGCCTTTCGCGGCTTGCCAGTCGTGATCCACCCGCGAGACCTAGCCGCGAGACTCTGTTTTTCTTGCACACTCTTGAGCTTTTCTTCACATCTTCTCACACACTACCCTTACAATTTTTCCACCTAAATACAGGGTTGCTAAGTGCTAAATTACAAGCAAATTGGTCACGGAATAAAACCAATTAAATGGTTGATTAAATTCAACCTTACACAAATCATAGCTGGTAAATTGTTATTAGTTCTAATTTAAACTTCTTTATATATAAAAAGGGCCAATGCTCAAAGCTACAGTAGTTTTGGTTTATTCTAGGGTTGTCCAGATTGATCCGAATACCCGACCCATTGGAAGAACCAACCGATCCGACTCGATTACTCCGACAGGTCGACGACAGGTCTTCACCACCAAAAACTGATTTCGGCGGGTCGGTTTCGGTCTTCGCCGCCTAAAACCCAAAAAACATGAATCGATTGAAAGATTTCCAGATTCCTTTGTAAATTTTCCAGAATTCGACGAAAAAAACCCAGATTCTAGTAATAGTTTTCCAAATCCTGGCAAAAAACCCAAATTCTGGCGACATTTCACTTAGATTCGATAAGATTTTGACTGGATCTAGCGAAATCTCATCAAATTCGGTGAGATTTTTGCCAAATCTGTGTTTTTTCATCATTTTCTCATCATCTTCACAGATCTATGATTCCGACCGACCTGCCTTCCACCCATTGATGGTCTAAACCACCCGACTCGTTTACTCTGGCGGGTGCATTTTTTCCCAACTCGATTTCGGCGGGTTGGTTCTGAGTTGGGCACAAACCAAACCCAGATCGACCCGTGGACAGCACTAGTTTATTCAATCCAAATTGTTTAACTGGCTTTTTTTTTTTGGTTGAAAATATCACCTATTGAACACACTTTTTATTTATTTTTTATTTTTTTCATTTGCATATGAGCTGTTATCCTAAAAGAATAAAATATTATCACAACAAGTTGCCACAATTTTTTTACATTTGTTGAGGTATTAATTCTTTATAGGCTAAAAAAAAATCATACTAAAACCAACCACAACTAAAAATAAAAGTATTGTAAAAAAGAAAGTGTGACATCCATAACATTTTTCACAATACTTTTGTAACAAATTATAGGTGGTAAATTGTTATTGGTTCTAACTTAAAAACTTAAACTTACAACTAATTTTTTTTTTTTTTTTTGCCTACTAATAACAACCCATAACAACCTATTACTTTATGATTTGTTGTGAAAATGTTGTGAACATAGCATTTCTTTAGTGAAAACTAGCTTTATTTATTTATTTATTTAATTTTTTAAAATTTTTATCTGCATATGGGCTGCTACCATAAAAGAATAAAATATAATTACAACAAATTGTTATAATATTTTCACAATTATTGAGATGTTAATTCTTTATAGGCTAAATATATATATATATATATATAGACACACACACACACACACACACATATCATACTCAAACCAATCGTAATTAAAATAAAGGTATTGTGAAAAAAAAAAAAAAAGTGTGACTTCCACAACATTTTTCACAAGACTTTCATAACAAATCATAGGTAGTAAATTGTTATTGGTTCTAATTTAAACTTACCCATGAAATTACCTTTTTGCCTACTAATGGCAACATGTAACAACATACTACTTTATGGTTTATTATGAAAATATTGTGAATATAGCATTTCTCTTGTGAAAATATTAAGACATTTTGTTGTTATCATAATATTTTTACAACTATTAAAGTGTCAATTCTTTATGAGTCGAGATAAAATATAACAAAATTATAAAGTTATTATGAAACTAATGTATCATTATGTTGTATTTCTAGAATTTTTTTTTTTTGGTTTAGTTAATTTTGTTGAGCCAAAATTCACTATTTCACATGCAGTTTTCTTGAGTTGACTTTTAGTATTTTTTTATTGTGTTTTTACTTTTGTATTTTTATCTTTACGTACTATTTTAAGTAAAAACACATAGTTTTAAACACACACACACACACCAAAAAAAAAAAAAAAAAAAAAAAACTTAGGATAAAAACACTTTTCATCCTTTATGTTCAAGGTAGTTCACAATTCCTTCTTAAACTTTAAAATCAAGCAATTTTCCCCTTAATATTTTGGAAAAGAAAAAGTATGTCATCTTTTAATTTTCTCACTTAAACTCTAATCAAAACTTATGATTCTTAAAATATTACATTGTGTAATGTCTAAAATACTCCCACTAAATTATAATATTTCAAAATTTTCTTCACGTATTTTCAGTTTTAGATGGTAATAGTACTTAGAAAGTTGGAATGGTGATATAAGGTGTTTTATTTATTACCTAAAGAATATTGATTTTCTAGGTTTAAGTCTTCAAAACTTATAATTTATCTAATGGAAAATTTGATGACACGTGCCTAAAATAGGTGTTCATTAAAAATTAAGCTAAGTATTGCACCTAGACTCATGTAGAATGATAAAGAAGAAAGCATGAATGAAATTTTTTTCATTGTGTATGGTTGAAGGTATTTGATGAAATTTCAATTGTAACATATGACATCATTCATTACGAAAATTTAAATATTGTGACAATATCTTAGCAAAACTCAGTTTTTTATTGTTGGATGATGATGATACTTGTTATCATTCTTAGAAATTTTTAGCGAGTAGATATTGCCTTTAGCAAATAAGTACTAAGAAACTATTATAGTAATTAAATTAGATATTCATATGTTAAATAGCTACCATAATTTTGTGTGTGATTAATTATTAAAATTATTATATGAATAAGATTAATTTTGAATGACATATATCTTTTTATGTATATTGTCGATGCTCGGCCTCGAAACGAATAACTGTCGTCGGGCCTTTGTTCGACCACCCGCCATGGCGACACTCCCACGCTCGAAGGGCACATTGGAGGCCCCTCTTCAATGATGGTGTGCACATGTAGTGTGTGGCGTGGTTCATGCAGGGCTTTGGGTGCTCTCTTTCTTGGTGGAGTAGGTCGACCTTTGGAAGTGTGGCAGGAATCTTGGCCAAATTTTAGGTGATTACCAAAGGTAAGTGAAGTCACCAGCAATCATTGGGTTTTTCTAAGGTGTGATTGGTCACCTGTTTCTAGTTAATTTTATTACCAATTCTAGGCTAAGAAAAATGGCATTTTTCCTAATCTAATGTGGATGGCAAAAAATCTTGATTCTTGAGTCCGGAAGTTTGGTTATGTGTGGGGAATGTGTTAGGCACCCCACAATGCCTGTCTAAGGATAGTTCTTTTTTTTTTTTTGGGATAAAATCTTAATTTTTGAAGATTTACAGTAAAAAATATGATTTTGGCATTGGCTTTTGGGGCTTTGCATGGTGGAGGATTTGAGATTTGGTTTTTGAATGGGTGTGGTCCCAATTTATGCTTTCCTAAGGCATTCGGGCAAAGTACCAGATTTCCATGGTGAAAATACGGCAACATGTCACCTTACTTTCACGGTGGAAATTAGGCATTGCTTTGCCTTAGGTGACATGGACTGTGACAATCACACCAAAAGGGGCGAGCAGGTATATATATATACATACATCATAAATAATGCTAGCACATAGAGTAGGAAAGTAAATGCCTAATTCCCTAGAGCATGACCCAAAATATAGGTGCAAGAAAGTAAACAGGGGTCGCCATACTCTAGAGATGAGGACGAATTGTACATTACATGATATACCTAATACAACCCATCTAAGAGAGAAAGGAGGGAGGAAGGAAGAGGGTTTAAAAGAGTACATAACCAAATGGGAGAGGCTAGACCTCTAAACCTACTAAACATATCCGCTTGGCTCATATCTACATGCTTGTATCTTCGCCCTTTTTGCTTGCGCCTGGGAGATTGTGCCCTAGCTCCATGTGTCCTCACTCCATATGTGCACATGCAAAGGTAAAGACAAGAAACTAGCAAACAAGCAATGGAAGGAAAAGATGCAAAGAGCACATGAAAGAGGCATAAAGCAGATAAGCATGATAAACATGGCAAGCATAGCATATGGCAGGAGAGATGACGAGCCATAAGATAAAAAAACAAGCAAGAAAGCAAGAAGGCAAACAGGCAAGCAAGCAAACAAGAAAGAAGACAAACATGCAAAAAGGCAGACAAAAGGTGGTGTCCACGGGATTTTTATATAATTATTTTTATATATAAAATCTTAATTTTTGGAGATTGACAGTAAAAAATATGATTTTGGCATTGGCTTTTGGGGCTTTGCATGCGTGGGGGATTTGAGATTTGGCTTTTGAATAAGTGTGGTCCCAATTTATGCTTTCCTAAGCCATTCAGGCAAAGTACCAGATTTCCATGGTGAAAATACGGCAACATGTCACCTTACTTTCACGGTGGAAATTAGGCATTGCTTTGCCTTAGGTGACATGGATTGTGACAATCACACCAAAAGGGGCGAGTAGGTATATATATATATATATACATACATCTTAAATAATGCTAGCACATAGAGTAGGAAAGTAAATGCCTAATTCCCTAGAGCATGGCTCAAAATATAGGTGCAAGAAAGTAAACAAGGGTCACCATACTCTAGAGATGAGGACGAATTGTACATTACATGATATACCTAATACAACCCATCTAAGAGAGAAAGGAGGGAGGAAGGAAGAGGGTTTAAAAGAGTACATAACCAAATGGGAGAGGCTAGACCTCTAAACCTACTGA
Source organism: Quercus suber (assembly GCF_002906115.3). Lineage (NCBI taxonomy): Eukaryota > Viridiplantae > Streptophyta > Magnoliopsida > Fagales > Fagaceae > Quercus > Quercus suber. Next base: position 189,447 of record NW_027070273.1, read on the forward strand.
ACATATCCGCTTGGCTCATATCTACATGCTTGTATCTCCGCCCTTTTTGCTTGTGCTTGGGAGACTGTGCCCTAGCTCCATGCATCCTCACTCCATATGTGCACATGCGAAGGTAAAGACAAGAAACTAGCAAACAAGCAATGGAAGGAAAAGATGCAAAGAGCACATGAAAGAGGCATAAAGTAGATAAGCATGATAAACATGGCAAGCATAGCATATGGCAGGAGAGATGACGAGCCATAAGATAAACAAACAAGCAAGAAAGCAAGAAGGCAAACAGGCAAGCAAGCAAACAAGAAAGAAGACAAACATGCAAAAAGGCAAACAAAAGGTGGTGTCCACGGGGGACAAGCAAGGCCTAGTTCTAAGCACATAAACATGGCGTGAAGCACGCAAGCACATAGATGATGGCATAAAGCATGTAGAGAACTTAGATCCAAGCACATAGGCATGTAAAAACATAGGTCAAGACAAATAAGCATAGAGACATACACATCAACATGTACAAGCCTAGCACATAGACATGGAAGAACATGAATCCAAGCATATAAGCATGTGAAGACAAGGATCTAACCATATAGTATGGAAATACACACATAAACACATAGATCCAAGCAAGGCATAGCCAACAACATCATACAAGCATGTGAGCATGTAACCCTAACATCAACATAGAACAAAAAGCGGAACAAAGCATAAGAAAACATGGCATAAAGCATAAAGCATGTAGGAAAGGCAAATAGACATGTAAACAGGCATAGAAACATGTGGATCTAGCCAAACAACACATGGGAAAGGTAGATCTAGGCACAAACACATGGTATGATACATGGAAGCATGTAGATCTAACATCAAAAACATAGGAAAGAGAAGATCTAAGCATAGAAAGCATGGCATAAAGCATAAAGCATGTAGATCAAGACAAATAACATACAAACAAGCATGGAAGAACATGGATCTAAGCTAAGAACATGCTAGGAGCAAGATAAAGCAAGAAACATGCTAAGGAAAGAAATAAATCATGTTATTCAAGCAAAAAGAAAAGATAAAAAGCTTGATGAAGCTTTAAAGAAAAAAAGGGTATGGATAGTAGCTAAAAAGCTACATCCATACCCCTTATACCTCAAATCCAAGGTATGGAACCAAGGAAAGGAAGATGGAGGGTATGAACACTACCTTGTATTTTTGGAGAAGAGAAAAGAATCAAGAAGTTTTGATGTGTCTTTTGGGAGAGAAATATGTTGAGAAAAGATAGAAACAAATGCCCAAAAAACGCCCAAATAGTTCCCAAAGACCTAATTTTTTGGTTCTGGTCCAATCTGGGGTGCTAGGGGCTATTTATAGCCCTTGGCATGCTTTCCAAGGCACAACGCACCTTGTAGATGCACCAGTTGGGCCCAGCGGCCTAAAAAGGGCCGTGTGGCTAAAGTCATCATGACATCGGCAAATTCGTCTTGTTGCACTTTTTCAATTTTGACTTCGGATGCGTATTTGGAGGTCTTTCTTGACTCAGATTGAGGGGATCTTGGTCTCCTTGGAAAGCTTTGGATGTCTAGCTTTTAGAAAGCTAAAGAAATTAAAATTCCAATTGTTGGATCGAAAATTATGACCTAAGGAAACATGCTAACACGTTTTTCATGGTTTTCTCAATATCTCAACCGTTTCAACTCTAATTTTGACCCAGGAATAATTGTTGGAATGAGAATTTGATGACCGGATCAAAATTAGAGTTTCTGGCGGTTGCTAGGAGTCAACTCCAGGTCAAACTTGTCAAAAATCTTCGAGAAACTCGGGTTTGATGTAAAATTATGAAAAGTGATATTTTGGGAAAATTTTGACTTTGTTTGACTTTCGGTCAACCTAGGGTTGACCAGGGGTATTTTGGTCATTTTGGTTAAAAAATGCACTTTGGGCACTCCGATGTTCGAACGGGTTGCGTAACGTCATTCTAGATGTTCTCACGGCCCCATGGAGAGAAAATAATATTTTTGAATTTTTTGGAGTTTAGCACGCAAATCGAGGGCGAACAAAATACGGTATCAACATATTTAGTTTCATACTTCTTTAAATAGAAATTTTATTTTAATTTTCTCATTCAAGAGGTGGCATGTGTCTTGCATGTGCCACCCTACCTAGTAATTATAAAAAAATAATATTAAAAAAATTAAAATAGTTACTTACAAAATTTTTAAATATGGGGGGCAATCCCTACACAACAATGGCACTTAATAGCATATGGCACCCACAATTTCATATCTCCAACACTTGCTTTCTTATGTCAAATGTTGATAGCAAGGAACCTATTATAAATACTATTACACTTCCTCAAACTAAAAAGTTTCCAAAACATTTAACACTCACAAAAAAGAGAAGTTATTCATCTTTCTTTACATTTATTTGCATAGGCAAAGTAATATCACACTTAGGAAACATATCAGTACATGGCTTGCAATGGCACCACTTAATGCAGCTATGTAGATTGTGTTCAATGCATTGTCAGATTTCTTGTAGGAACATCACATGGGCACATCCACTTCCCACACTACCCAGCCATATGACACTCTTTAGAGCATTCGCAATTGGTTATGCCAAATGTAACCAAAATTTAGCATTCAGGCCTAATTTGTGTCAACAGCCAAAAGGCTAAACATGCAAAAATGTAAATTTTTTTGGCATAGTGCTTAGTACTATCGTAAATGTATGATGGTACTATAGCACTATGCCAAAATAAAATAATAATAATTTAATCAGCGCTAAAGCTCTCATTGATATTTGGTTTGAGGTCTCTCTTCACATAGTTTGAGCTCTCTCATCCCCTCTCTCTCTCTCACCATTGCTGCCAAGATTCTCTTTTTCTCTTTGAATCACCAATCCTCTCTCTTTCTCATCGAATTGCCATTGCTATTACCAAGCTTCTCTTTTTCTCTTCGAATGTCTCTGTCAAATGCCAAATCACCCCCACCCATCTCCAAATCTCTTTACTGATTTACTCATCTCATAAACCCAACACTCTAGATAGCTCTACCCATTTAACTCTTCATCCTATCACTCTCTCTTCAAACCAAGATTCTCAAGGGTTTTTGGGTTTAGGTTAAGATTTTGTTTGCAAAATCTCAAAACGAAACTCCATCGATGTTGGGGGGTTTTGTACCATCTGGTGATTAATTGGTCTCTTATCGGATTAGTGGAGGAGGTTAGGCTATCCTGAGAGTAAGCTTGTTGCTGACCGTAACACATCGTGAAAAATCAAATCAAAGCAATATACTAGGTGGGTTTTGATCAATGTGTTCGAGTTTTTGTGTTTGTGTTTCTTTTCTCTCTTTGCAAGAAAAAAGGGGGATTCAGCTTGGGTTTGGGTTTGGGTTTTAATCAAAGAATTGTTGTTGAGGTTTGCAGAGGTGGGATTCAGCTTCATCATGAGGGGTTTTTGCTCTCTGTCACGAGATTAGTATCTTCAGAAAGTTTGCTTAGGTTCAACTTCAAATGCCAGTAAGTTTCTCTCTCTATCTATTTCTCTCCCTTCTCTCTTTTCTCTTTGTTTTTGTACCCCTCTGTAAAATCGTTCTTTGATAAGCTTTTTTTTTTCCTCACAAATCATTCAACAACTCCTCCTTGCAAAGGTTAATAGATTTGTAATAGTAACGCCCAAAGACTTATGAACCTTACTTTATCCAAAAAAGAGATAATGCCCAAAGACTTGGTTTATCTTCTCTTCAAAAGATAACAACTGCGCTTAGGATGCTTGTGTATGGAGTTACAGCTGATTTTATGGATCAGTATGTGCGGATTGGAGAATCCACTACAATAGAAAGTCTGAAAAAAAATTTGTTAAAGTGGTGGTTAATATTTTCTCCAAGGAATACTTGAGGTTCCCAAACAATGAAGACATTGCTAGAATTTTAGCTAATGGGGAAAGATGTGAATTTCCAGGGATGCTAGGGAGCATTGATTGCATGCATTGGAAATGGAAAAATGTCTGGTTGTATGGAATGGTCAGTACTCTGGTCACATTCGTGAGCCAACCATTGTTTTGGAAGCAATGGCATCATTTGATCTTTGGATATGGCATGCATTTTTTTGGTTACCTACGTCAAATAATGACATTAATATATTAGAATGGTCTCCTATATTTTCTAAACTCGAACAAGGACGTGCTCCTGCAGTTAATTACTCAATCAATAGTCATGAGTATACAATGGGATACTACCTTGCCGATGACATATATCTGAAGTGGTCAACATTTGTTAAAACAATTCCATCTCCATGAGGACAAAAAAGAAAATTATTTGCAAAAGCCCAAGAGGTGAATAGGAAGGATGTAGAGCGTGCATTTGGAGTGCTTCAAGCAAGATTTGCAATGGTGTGTGGACCTACAAGATTTTTCTAAAGTGAAACACTCCAAGACATCATGAAAGCGTGCGTTATTCTTCATAACATGATTGTTGAGGATGACCGAGATGTAAATGAAGTGGTGGAATTAGATTATGAGTAAATTGATGACAATCCAACTATACAATTGTCACAGGAGCACACAAATGAATTTACGGAGTTCATTAAAACCCATCAATGTATTCGAGACCATGAAATTCATCCTCAACTCCAGTCAAACCTCATTGAGCATTTATGGCAATTACAAGGAGAGCTGTAGGAACTTAAGCGTGTGAGTTATGCATGTGGGGTTTTATTGTAATTTGATACATGTACGGGTCGTCTAAAGACAACATTGATAGTTATGTATGTGGATTGCATCTATATGTATGTTGATTTTTTAAGTTGGCAGGTTGAGTACATTGATATTATTTGGCAAGTTGCATATGTGTGTGTGTGTGTGTGGGTGGATTTTTAATGTTAGCAAATTTGAGTAAATTGATATTTGGCTAGTTCTTTCTCAAAAAAAAAAGAAAAAGAAAAAAAAATGGCAGGTTCTATATATACATGTGTGTGTGTGTGTGTGTGTGTGTGTGTGTGTACGAATGATTAAAGTTGGCAGGTTAAATACATTGATATTTGGCAGTATGCATCTATAAATATGTATGTGGATTTTACATTGATATTTGGCAAGTTTGATGGAATATATATATGTATGTGGATTTTTGAAGTTGGCAAGTTTAAGTACATTGATATTTGGCAAGTTCTTTCTCCAAAAAAAAAAAAAAAAAAAAAGACAGGTTGTTGAAAATATATATGACTATTGAAAATATATGTATGTGGATCTATATATGTTGAAAATATGACTGTTGGCAGGATGTGGATATATATATATATATATATATGTTGAAAATATGACCATTGGCAGAGATGTAAAGGCTCTATTGAAAATGTGACAGTTGGAATAGTTGTTGCATTGAAAAAAAAAAAATGACTGTTGGAAAGAAATGATAAAGAAAATATAAAAAATATGTTAGGTTTTTAGATCCCTATAAACTAGATTTTTTAACCTAATTAGTTAACCAAGTGAATACTTACGTTTATTATTTAGATATAGGTTAAAACAATAAAGTCATATATGTAAAGTAAGGAAAAGTAAATAACACAGCAATGTGATGACCCAAGAAAACCAAACCGGTAAAAAACCTGAGGAGAATTTAATCTAGCTATCCTCAAGGTAAAAAGCAAATCCACTAGAAAGAATTGAAGTTTACAATAAGACTTAGACCATTAACATCCTATTGTTACTACACGTAGAACTTACTACCATGACCTCATAATAGCTCCGAGTTCACGGACTACTTCTTTTCTTGGCCTTTGCAACACAAGCACCCACACTTGTGACTTTGAGACTCCACTCAAAGGTTTATCAACACAAACACCTTATTTGTGACTCTAAGACCACCCTTGAAGGTTTAGATCATCGAACCTTTGATGATTAGAGAAGGCAGCAACTTCTAGAATACCTGATCTTGAGATTCTTCAAGTAATAACACTGATAGAAGATATGAGAGAGCTTTTTGGGTGCAAAACCTTAGATACAAAAGATGCACACTCTTCTCTTTCTGAGAAGCCTTACTAAAAAGGTGCTTAGGGTTTCCTTTATATACTAGAAGAAGTATATCTGAAACCCTAATCATTTTTGGGCTTGAACTGCTATTCGGGCATAATTAAAATTCTGTAGATATGACTCTCAATCGATCGAGCTTGTCTCTCGATCGGTTGAACCAGGCAGATTCTGAATTCTTCTTTCTATAGCTTCTATGTTCTTGAATCTTGACTTGAATCACCTTGAGCATTGTCTAATAATACCTATAGACTCTAGAATCTATAATCTAGACAAGTTTGTGTTCACGATTTGCCAATTGTTTTAAACTTTTAGAACTTAACAATCTCCCCCTTTGGCAATTCTTGACAAAACTTACATACAAAATGAAATGCTCAAATACAAGAACAACCCAGTACAATGAAATGCACAATTACATCACAAATCCCAATCTAAGACTCCTGACCTAGAAGTTGCAATAAGAGATAGAAGGTCTTGATCAGAATGTACATTTTTTTTCCTGAAAACACTCCAAAAAACACATCACTACATGTGTGGAAAGAAAGACACGTCAACAATAAATAATCAAACTAAATCAAATAACAAATGGGCAAACTAACTCTCCTCCTAAGTTAGATACATCAAAATTTTTATTTTCTCCCCCTTTCAAAAACAATTTCAACTCCTCCTAAACAAAACAAATAGGATTCCCACATTTCATCCATTTCTCCTCTTTTTGTCACATATTGACAAAGACAACTCAAACAAAGAGTAAATAGAAAACATACGCAACAAAAGTCAAGAGAAAATAGAGAATCAAAGAAACAAATGAATCCAACTCTTTAGAGAATAGAGGCAACTCCCCTTATGAAGAGCAACAACTCCCCCTAAAAAAAAAAAAACTTTTCTCCCACTATACAAATAGGGAAAACAAAATATGTTTAAAAAAAAATAGTTTTGGGGAAAATTTAGGAGGTGGGAAAAAACTAAAAGAAACATAAGTTAAGGATACACTTAAAAAAATATTCTCTCTTAGAATAAATGCAAACTTAACACAATGTGACCCATAAATATATGCATGCAATGTGTCTAAGAGAAAATATTTGCACATTGATTATCCATCATATCTCTTAAGAAAAATATTTTTTTGCAGTTCACACATAAAAATGGCATATACTAAAAAGTACATAACTAAAAAATTAATCAATCAATTTTTAAATCAAGTTAAGTACCCAATTTAGCAAAGTGTATGCATGTTATGTGTGAAAACAATGAGAGATATGACTGCAAAACTACAAGATGGATACAGAAAACAATGCAATGCATGTGAATCCTAAACATAAATGATGCATGAAAAAAGATTGGTCAAAAACTTAAAAACTAAAAATTTTCCAATTTCGATCGGTCGAGCATCGATCAAACATCAATCGAACTAGGCAAAAGGTCAGGTTTTGAGAATATAAAATTTTTGACTGATCGAAAAATGCATTCAATTGATCGAAACTCAGAATTTTTTTAAAAACTAGAAATTTTTCTGTAGAATCAATTTTCGAAAGATTTTTCATGACATGTAATGCATGAGAATGATTCCAAATTTTTTCAAAAACATGAGTTTTCAACCCAGAACTTCAAAACAAGGTTTTTAATCATCAAAAACACAAATTTCGCCAACCCTTAACCATATTTTGCATCAAACACCATAGAAAATATTAGGGGTGTGCATAAAACCGAGAAACCGAAAAAACTAGCCAAAACCGACCGAATTGTTACCAAAATTTTTGTTCGGTTTCAGAGCAGTTCGGTTTTGGTTTTCTTTTTATAAAAACCGAAAATTTCAGTTTCGATTTCAGTGTCCCACACAAATACACTGAACCGACTGAAACCGAACCGAAATATATTAAATATTAATTTGTACAAATAATATCAAGAAAGTTTCTAGTATCCTAGTGGCAAGGACACGCGTTTTCACATTTTTAACTTAGATTTGACCCATAGTAAATGCAGTTTTATTTATTCTCTCCTTATTTTAACAAAACTACATCATTTTGGGTTTTTATATAACCTTACTAACCCTAAGTTTAACTATTCTCTCTCATTTCAAGCTATAGCCGTTCTCCCCCACAACCTTCTTTCTTCTCCATTTCTTTTAGTCTCTCAGAAACAAAGTTCAAGAATCCCAAAAACATTTAACCAAAAAAAAAAAAAATGAAGAAAAAAGAAAATACAATCTTTTTGATTCTGAGTATACGTTTCTTGTGATTGCTTGGTGCTTTGTGTTTGGGTGCTGAGAAAATGTAGGAAAGCAAAGGGAAATAGGTTTTTCCTTACTTTGGTATGTTCTCTAAATATATGCACGATTTTAAGTATATTTTTTATGTTTGCTTGGTGTTTAAGTGCTAAGAAAATGTGGGAAGGCAAAGGGAAATAGGTTTTTTTTTCCTTGATCTGTTTGGTTTCTAAGAAAACATGGCATAATGTTTGATTAATCCTAGTGTTTTTTTATTATTTTTTTAATTTTAATTTTTAGTGTTTCTCTATATTCTGTGTTGAAAACGAAGTCTATGTCGGTAGCTTTTCTTGTTAGTTTTTGTACTGATTTTGTCTTCCAATAATGTCTCTATTTCATGAAAAATATATATATTTTTTTTCTTTCTTGCTTTTGTTTCTCACATACCAAACATCGAAACCCGACCGATCGGAACTGAAACTGAATGCAATCGGTCAGTTTGGTGTTCCTTCCTTACAAATCGGTTTTCATGCTCAATATGTTAAAACCAAAATTCCCGGTTCGGTGCAAAAACTGTCTTTAACACCAACCAAACCGAGCCGATTACACCTCTAGAAAACATAATCTTGGATGGCCAAACTAGATTCACACAATTCAATGTACAAAGCTTAGCAAAGACTAACTTGTGATGTGTGTATAAACTAGTAAAAGCATGAGATACATGTGAGGTGATATGTAAGTAGTAATTTATCACAATTTCTACATTATTCATCACATGAATTTGAAAGTGACTATCACCTAAAGAGTTACATCGTATAACTCCCACATCTCCTAGAAAACAAGCTTGCAATCATGCATATATATATATATATATATATTTGCCTTATACATTTTATGCAGATTTTTCTTTTTTCTTTTTTCTTTTTCTTTTTAGGCAACACCTTAATTTTCTTGTTGTGCATGTGCTACACTTTTTCAAGTACTAAATCCTATGATATGTACTGTTCATGATTGGCTAGTAAGCAGTGGTGAGATGATTATTTATGTTTTTCTCTTAGGAGTTTTTAGTCCTTACAATCAAAAGAATGTGACTACAAAATCAAGATCATTTGAACAACCACTATAAACACTCACACAAATAGGCATTACATAGCACAAACTAGCAAATTGCATAAAAATAAGCTCATACAAGCTAAACAAGGAACATAGTGATGAAGTGCAAATTTCATAGGCCAACCTCAACTACACATTTATGATGTATAATACAAAACAAAAACAAAATCTTTTTGGATTTTCAAAAAATATTTTGTGACCAAAAATAAAAGGCACACATTATACTTAATGAATAAAAAGCAAAAACAATGTATGACAGTGCTAAACTAAGCTATAGAGGATACACAAACAAGAAATATCAATTTCTTAATTAACCCATGAGTACATGTACAAACTAGTACATACTCATACAAAATCATATTTTTCTCAAAATAATCATGCACTTAGTTGAGCAATACATACTATTCAAGTTTCTCCATAATGTCAAGCATGTTCTAAATCAAGAGAGAGATATTATAACTCATGTAATCCTCAAAACAAATAAAACAAGACACAAAATAAAATATTTTTGTTTTTTTGAAAATTTTCTATGTTTTTTGATTTTTGAATAATCAAAACAACTTAAGAAAATAAAACAACCAAAAACTAAAAGTAAACATGTCCACAAATAATTGAAAGAATTAAATTAGGGACAAGTCAGCAACACTCACCTTATTAGAGAATCTTTTTTTTACCTATATAGTACGAGTTTTTGGCTTTGTAGGTGAAAATCCATGTGAAGCAGAATGTATTTGAGGGATTACACCAATCTTCTAAGAAATACTAAAATCTTGTAAATTCCTTTCACAAGCCTCAAAAAGATCAATAGAAACAATAGTGTCCTTTTTATTCAAATCATCACTTTTTTTTTTTTTTTTTTATAGTAAGACACTTAAAATTATCCATGATAACAGTGATCAAGGATCAACTTTAGGTATGATAACCTAAATCAAGAGCTAACTCACTTTGATACCACTTGTTAGGTTTTTAGATCCCTATAAAATATATTGTTTAACCTAATTAATTAACCAAGTGAATACTTAGGTTTATTATTTAGATATAAGTTAAAACAATAAAGTCATATCATGTAAAGCAGCAAAAAAGTAAATAACACAGCGACATGATGACCTAGGAAAAACAAACCTGTAAAAAACTTGGGGAGGATTTAACTTAGCTATTTTCAAGGTAAAAAGTAAATCCATTAGAAAGAATTAAAGTTTACAATAAGACTTAGACCACTAATATCTTATTGCTACTACACGTAGAACTTACTATCACAACCCCATGATAGTTCCGAATCTATGGACTATTTCTTTTCTTGGCCTTTGCAACACAAGCACCCACACTTGTGACTTTGAGACTTTACTCAAAGGTTTATCAACACAAACTCCCTGTTTGTGATTCCAAGACCACCCTTGAAGGTTTAGATCATTAGCATCTTTGATGACTAGAGTAGGCAGCAACTTCTACAATACTAGATCTTGAGATTCTTCAAGGAATAACACCGGTAGAGGATATGAGAGAGCTTTTTGGATACAAAACCCTAGATACAAAAGAGGCACACTCTTCTCTCTCTGAAAAGCCTTATTAAAAAGGTGCTTAGGGCTTCCTTTATATATTAGAAGAAGTAGATTTGAAACCTTAGTCCTTTTTGGGCTTGAACTGCTGTTCGGGCTTAATTAAAATTCTTCAGATACGACTCTCAATCGATCGAGCTTGTCTCTCGATCGGTTGAACTAGGTAGATTTTGAATTCTTCTTTGTACAACTTGAATGCTCTGGAATCTTGACTTGAATCACCTTAAGCATTGTCTAATAATACCTATAGACTCTAGGATCTATATCTAGACAAGTTCGTGTTCACAATTTTCCAATTGGTCTAAACTTTTAGAACCTAACAAAATAATATTTTAATAAAATGGTATTAAAAATGTGACTGTTGGAGTAGTTGTTAATTTTTTTTTTTTTAAATGACTATTGGAAAGAAATAATAAAGAAAGATTAATAATATTTTAATAAAATGGTAAAATAATAGAGTTTTGGGATGTTGGGTGTATTGTAAAATAGTATGGTATAATTGATAATATAGCTTTTCGGGATGATAAAATAGGATAGGATGATATTTTTTATTGTGAATGCTCGTTAAAAGGTTAGAGCACTAGCAATTGGGGGGGGTTTTAGCCACCAAAAAAAAAAAATACAAAACCCAAATCGAAACTGCTACCTACCACCATGCACTCACCACCATAAAAATAAAAATAAAAATAAAAATACTCACCATCACCATCCACCACAAATAAAAAATCCTAGAAAAAAGCCCTCCATTGTTCACCACCACCACTCACCAAACCCAGAAAAAATCCACACCCAAACCGGCAAGCAACCCACCGATTCAACACCAAAATTCAAACCGATTCAATACTGAGCTTGGACCAATTCAACACTAAAACTTAAATTGAGTCAACACCGAACTCAACCGACTCAACACCAAAACTCATCGATTCAACAACAAAACTCAAACCAATTCAAAACCAAAACTCAAACAAACACCAACAGTGACCTGAAACTCAAACCAATTCAACCTGAAACTTAAACAACACAACTAGTTACCCGAAACACAAACAAACCCCCAATAACCCGAAGCCCATAACACCGGTTAGGGAGAATAGAAGCAAAGAGATAGATGAGAAATAGATCGACAACTGGGGAAGAGAGAGCACTGGTTTGAGAGAAAGCTTCTATTTTGTTGAGAGATAGAGAACTAGTGAGAGATGGAGATGAAGAGGATACGAATGAGATGAGAGAGAGGAGATATTTTATTTTTAAATGGGAAAGTTGAGAATAAAATATTATTAAAAGTTTTAAAATTTGAGCTACAGTGGGTTGTATATATACAATCCCACTATTCATAGTTCCTAAATTTTTAAGGAATAGCAACTGGGTTGAGCTTAGTTTTGAGCATGTAGGATGTAAAATAGCAACTTGGGGATGTTTACCCCCCNGGTAATTAACGTTTTTCAGTAAAATTAAATTAAAAAATAAAAAATATCCAAAATGGCGTCGTTTGGTTAATAAATGGCAGCACCTAACAGAAAGATAACGAAGGACGAAATTGGCAAATTTAAAACTTAGAGGACCAAAATGATAAAATTGAAACTTAAAGGACTGAAATGAAAAAAAAAAAAAAAAAAAGTGAAACTTAAAGGGTCAGTTTTACATTTTAGCCACCAAAAAAAAAAAAATACAAAACCCAAATCGAAACTGCTACCTACCACCATGCACTCACCACCATAAAAATAAAAATAAAAATAAAAATACTCACCATCACCATCCACCACAAATAAAAAATCCTAGAAAAAAGCCCTCCATTGTTCACCACCACCACTCACCAAACCCAGAAAAAATCCACACCCAAACCGGCAAGCAACCCACCGATTCAACACCAAAATTCAAACCGATTCAATACTGAGCTTGGACCAATTCAACACTAAAACTTAAATTGAGTCAACACCGAACTCAACCGACTCAACACCAAAACTCATCGATTCAACAACAAAACTCAAACCAATTCAAAACCAAAACTCAAACAAACACCAACAGTGACCTGAAACTCAAACCAATTCAACCTGAAACTTAAACAACACAACTAGTTACCCGAAACACAAACAAACCCCCAATAACCCGAAGCCCATAACACCGGTTAGGGAGAATAGAAGCAACAGAGATAGATGAGAAATAGATCGACAACTGGGGAAGAGAGAGCACTGGTTTGAGAGAAAGCTTCTAATTTGTTGAGAGATAGAGAACTAGTGAGAGATGGAGATGAAGAGGATACGAATGAGATGAGAGAGAGGAGATATTTTATTTTTAAATGGGAAAGTTGAGAATAAAATATTATTAAAAGTTTTAAAATTTGAGCTACAGTGGGTTGTATATATACAATCCCACTATTCATAGTTCCTAAATTTTTAAGGAATAGCAACTGGGTTGAGCTTAGTTTTGAGCATGTAAGGATGTAAAATTAATTTTACTGAAAAACGTTAATTACCAAAAAAAAAAAAAAAAAAAAACTAAGGAAAGTAGGGAACGACGTCGTTAAGGAGAATGCCCCTGGGACATCATCGACACAATCCCAGCCACAACCCAACCCAACTCCAGATCCCCTTCCTCCGTCGCCTCTGCCCCTAGTGGTTGGAGCCCGAGTCCATTTTACCAACCAGGAACACAGAGGAATGTGATTTTTATTTTGTTTTGTTTCTTTGTTGTTTTTTCTGTTTTGTTTCGGAGATTCAGGATTTCTGGGTTCTGTTTTGCAGAATTGTGATCTTCTCTTTGTAGGGGATGATTTTGTTGTTGGGATTTGCTTAGAAGGAGGAGGAGATGATGATTCTGTATTTTACCCTTTTTTTTTGTTTTTTTTTTTTGGGGTTTGTGTGTATGGATATCTGATCGATAATTTGGAGTTTGTGGTTGTGGATTGGTTGTGTGTTTGGTGGTTGATTGTGGTTTGGGTTTTTGGTTCATTTTGTGGGTTTGGTGGATGGCGGGTAGTAGTGGGGGAAGAGGTGTTGGGGGTAGAATAGAGAGATGGGAGAGAAAAGAGAAAAATAGATTTGTTTGTATTATTTAATTGTGTAATTTATATTATTTTATTGAGTTGTATAAAAAAATAGAAACTGGGATGTTGGATGAGTTGTGAAATGAGATGGTAAAATAGATAAAGTAAGTTTTGAGGATGTAAAATAGAACTTTTTTGCATCCCCGAATGCCAATGCTCTTATGTGGGAAGAATGGTTATCATACGGTTAATTTTTTTAGTTGTTACATGTGACTATTATAATTCCATTAGTTAAAGGTTATATGTATCTATTTGTTTTGAAATCCAACTTCCAAGTATGTATATATTCGTTTTGGAATCCAACGTGTGCATATATATATATATAATTGTAGCACATAATTGTATCCGTACTTTTTTTTTTTTTTTTTTGGAGAGAGAATTGTATCTGTACTTAATAATTTTTTTTTCGAGTAAACCATGAACTAATATTAGATTATAGAATAACTAGTCTGTTACAAAAAACATTAGCTCTATCATGAGCTATAATACCATCCACCACAGGCGGTGGAGTCCAAAAGACAACAAATGAGGTTAGGGAAGTAGCTCCCATTTTTGCCAATGCATCAGCGCATTGGTTGGCCTTGCGATAGGCATGGACCACCTGTGTATTAGGGAACATCTTCAATAGGTTCCTGCAATCAGTTAGAAGGGGCTCCATTAGCAAGTTGCAAGTGTTGTTTTTTAAAAGTAGAACGACACTTAAAGCATCAAGCTCAACTATAAGATTAGTAAGATCCATCTCCTTAGCTAGCAGCAGCCCATCCCTTAATGCCCATAGTTCAGCCATGCAGCTGTTGGTTTGTCCGAGTGGTCTAGCAAAACCAGCTAAATTGACAAAAGCACCTCCAAGAATTTTCTTTTTCTTTTTTGTTTTATCTAGAACTTGTAATGGTCTGGCTCACACTATAGCCTATTGGGCCTTTCTTTGTACGGTATGGGACTGGTTCCCTTTTGCCCGTGCATTCGCTTCGGCCTTCGCTATTAAAATTCATTACAACTTAAAAAAAGAAAGAAAAAAATACTAGTGAGTACGCTGTCATTCACCTATTTGTATATATACACCATTAGTCTACTGTCGAATTGTTAGAAAAGTTTCTTATCATCTTTATATTCTTCACTATCATTCAATACAGAATGCTAATACTTAGTTGTGTTTTTTGAAGGAGAATACTATTTTAGAACTTCCAATCTTATTTAGTGTTTGTTTTTAGACCCCTTTAAACACAATTGGATGAACCTAGTTAACAAGCCAAGTTATTACTTAGTCCAAATTCCAGATCTAGGTTATCACAATCAAACAATCATATTATGCATAGCAGCGGAAAAATAAATAACACAATGATATGATGACCCAGGAAAACTAAATCGGTAAAAAACTGAGGGAGGATTTAACCTAGCTATCCTCAATGTAAACTTGAATCCACTATAGAAAGAATCAAAATTTGTACAATAGAACTTAGACCATTAACATTCTATTGCTACCCACCAGTAGAAAACTTATTGACATGACCATACGCAAGCTCCAAGACCACGGACTCCTCCTTTTTTGGATTCTCCAGCAAGTACAAGCACTCCCGCTTGTGTACTTTTAAACTCTTATGGTAGCAACTGAATGATCATCAAGTTCTTGAAGAAATCTCCTTCTTGATAATCCTAAGCTTGTGTGAAGGCAAGCACCTCTTAGATCTCACAAGAGATTCACACAAACAGCAATATGAGCAACCTCTAAAATGTGGCTAGGGTTTGCCTTATATACCTAGGGCAAAACATAAAACCCTAAACGTTTTAATGAGCTAGGGCTGAGTTGGAATTTTGCAAAAAAAAAAAAAAAAAAAAAAAAAAACATTCTGCTCGATATTTGATCGATCGAGTCTAACTTCAATCGATCGAGCACACTAAAGTCCTAATATTTTGCAGCCACTCGATTCCAACTTTACATACTAATGACACACTTTAGAGCAAGTCTGAATAAGACTAAATACATGTTTTGATCATGGTTTGCCAACATTAACATTAGGTTCTAAATACATAAAATCCTAAGACTTAGAACCTAACAAACTCCCCTTTGGCAATCCGTGACAAAACACAAACTAAAGCTCAAAGTTTATAAAGAAA